>NC_090652.1:135707281-136007281 GCF_040937935.1 Hyperolius riggenbachi | reverse complement strand
GAGTTAATCAGTCCTTGGAACAGTTCCTTCGGTGCTATGTGCCTGGTTCGCAACATGAATGGGCAAAATTCCTCCCATTTGCGGAATTTGCGCATAATAATCTTGGGAACGCATCTTCAGGGTTCACTCCTTTTCAGGTAGTCACAGGAAGATCAATTACATTTTCTCCCTTGCCGGTAGTGACCTCTCCATTTCCTGCTCTGGAAGACTGGCAGGGGTCTTTGAAAAGAATTTGGACTTTAGTAAAGGTCAATTTGGGAAAAGCCTTTGGGATTCAAAAGAAACAGGCGGACTAGAAACGTTCTTTAGAATGGGAATTCGAACCAGGTGATATGGTGTGGGTTTTTACACGGCATATTGCCTTAAAGCCGTGTTTCTCAACATTTTATTGGTATGTACCCCTAATAAAACCCTGTACTCACCAAGTACCCCTTAGCATAGTAAACATTATCACAGGTACCCCTTGACATATATACAGTGATGTGAAAAACTATTTGCCCCCTTCCTGATTTCTTATTCTCTTGCATGTTTGTCACACTTAAATGTTTCTGCTCATCAAAAACCGTTAACTATTAGTCAAAGATAACATGATTGAACACAAAATGCAGTTTTAAATGATGGTTTTTATTATTAAGCGAGAACAAAATCCTAGTACATGATACTTGGTTCCTAAACCATTTCCAAGCATTTACTATCTATCTGTATATATAATAGACTAAGTGCCTCAACCTTCAAACAAGGAGAAGAAGTACTTTGCATGAGAAAATTTATGCGTGCTCAAACACCAAGTTTAAGGCCTCCTTTCCACAGACTGTTGAGCTGTGTGCTCAGCAAGCAGTTACCAGGCAGCAGTGAGCAGATACCAGGCAGCAACAAGCAGTTACCAGGCAGCAGCAAGCAGTTACCAGGCAGCAGTGAGCAGATACCAGGCAGCAACAAGCAGTTACCAGGCAGCAGCAAGCAGTTGCCAGGCAGCAGTGAGCAGATACCAGGCAGCAACAAGCAGTTACCAGGCAGCAGTGAGCAGATACCAGGCAGCAGCAAGCAGTTACCAGGCAGCAGCAAGCAGTTACCAGGCAGCAGTGAGCAGTTACAAGGCAGCAGTGAGCAGTTGTGAGAGTTTGAGAGCCATTTCACTGCCTATTCACAGTCCATGGAAAAGAGGCCTTACCCTAGCAAGTCTGACATTGCAAATCTTGCCTAATTGGCTATTCATGAGGCAATGCTCATGCAAATGCATGCACAAACCAATACCACAAAGCAGTCACCCTGCTACATGCTACATTAGCACTATCCGGCTTAGTGCACACCAGAGCGGTTCGGCAGCGTTTTGCGATCCACTTGCGGCTGTGGATACGCTTGGGTAATGTATTTCAATGGGCTGGTGCACACCAGAGCGGGAGGCGTTTTGCTGAAACGCATACTCCCGAGGTGAGGCATTTTTTGGATTGCGGAGGCGTTTCTGCCTCCAATGTAAAGTATAGGAAAAACGCAAACCGCTCTGAAAAACGGCAGTTCAGAGCGGTTTTGCAGGCGTTTTTGTTACAGAAGCTGTTCAGTAACAGCTTTACTGTAACAATATATGAAATCTACTACACCAAAAACACTTTACAAAACCGCAAAATGCTAGGTGAAATGCTACAGAAAACTAAGAAAAAGCGTTTCAAAATCTGCTAGCATTTTGTGGATCTGCTAGCAGTTTTTTGGTGTGCTCCAGGCCTCCAGGAGCGCCACGGGGAGGATTCCCAATACCCCCTTTTTATACAACTGGGGGGACCGCAGGGTCCCAGGCTCTCTCACTGCCTGGAAACCACAGCGGGCACCCCGGAGGGGGAGGCTGGGTGGCGTGGACGACCCCCCCCAAGTGTGGCCAGCGCCGGGGAGAGCCGTCTGCACCCACCTCCCAATATTAAAAACAGGCACTTACCTTAACGTCCATTGCGTTCTGCTACATGCGCATTAATTTGGGGGCACCACATGAGAAAGGAGAGAAGCATGGGTCACCCCGAGCTTTAGAGCTCAGGGCTGGCTCACATACAGCACTCCAGAGGGGGGGGGGGAGGACAGGCGCACTCACTCCAGGGTTCACACCACCGGAGCAAGCCATCCACCACCTGCCTCCAAAGGATACAAACTGCACAAAATGCTTTCCATGAGAAAATTAATGCGCATGTAGCAGAACCCAATGGACGTTAAGGTAAGTGGCTGTTTTTAATATTAGGAGGTGGGTGCGGACGGCTCTCCCCAGCGATGGCCATGCTTGGGGGGGGGGGGGGCGGCTGCACCACCCAGCCTCCCACTCCGGGGTGCCGCTGTGGTTCCCAGGCAGCGAGAGAGCACTTTGCAGTATTGGTTTTTTGACCCTGCATAGTTTGGCATGCGAAAGCAAATGCATATTTGCATGAGCATTGCCTCATGAATAGCCAATTAGGCCACATTTGGAAAGCCAGACTTGCTAGGGTTAAACTTGGTGTTTGAGCACGCAAAATTTTTCTCATGGAAAGCATTTTTTGCAGTTGTATCCTTTTGAGGCAAGTGGTGGATGGCTTGCTCTGGTGGTGTGAGCCCTGGAGTGAGTTGTCTGCGCCTGTCCTCCCCCCACCTCGGAGTGTTGTATGTGAGCCAGCCCTGAGCTCTAAAGCTCGGGGTGACCCATGCTTCACTCCTTTTTCATGTGGTGCCCCCAAGTTAATGTGCATGTTGCAGAACGCAATGGACGTTAAGGTAAGTGCCTGTTTTTAATATTGGGAGGTGGGTGCGGATGGCTCTCCCCGGCGCTGACCACACTTGGGGGGGGGGGTGCAGCTGCGCCACCCAGCCTCCCCCTCCGGGGTGCCACTGTGGTTCCCAGGCAGTAAGAAAGCCTGGGACCCCGCAGTCCCCCGGTTGTATGGGGGCATTCGGAATCCTCCCCGTGGCGCTCCTGGATAGTGCTAATGTAGCATGAACTAATACCCGCAGGGCGATCGCTTTGCGGTGTTGGTTTTTGGACCCTGCATAGTTTGGCATGCGAAAGCAAATGCATATTTGCATGAGCATTGCCCCATGAATAGCCAATTAGGCCGGATTTGCAAAGCCAGACTTGCTAGGGTTAAACTTGGTGTTTGAGCACGCATACATTTTCTCATGGAAAGCCTACTTCTTCTTGCTTCAAGGTTGAGGCACGTACTCTATTAGATAGATAGATGCGGCGTATGCTACGACGTGGGATGGCTAGTTGCTTTTAATTAGCTAAAATACAAATCTGGTGTTGTTTAAATAAGATTTATAATTTTCTTAAACTCTAAATTTGTTGTTCTTGGTTAAGCCTGAGTACCCCCTGGAACCATCAGAAGTACCCCCTGGGGTACGCGTACCACACGTTGAGAACCTAGGCCTTAAAGGACTTCCGAGGCCAAAATGAAGAAAATGACACTATACCTTTTTATTAGACAAATAGACAAGACAAGACAAATAACATTTATATTGCGCTTTTCTCCTTGCGGACTCAAAGCGCCAGAGCAGAGCAGCAGCCACTAGGGTGCGCTCTATTGGCAGTAGCAAGGACGTCCTGCGCGTCCCCCGCTCCGTTCCGCTGTCAATGCAGGTCTTTCCGTTCCCCCAGGGCATGGCCCGACGCCACCAAGCAGGTCGCATCGATTCCACCTCTAAGATGGCCGCCGCCTTAATCCGCGGCTGCGCAGTGCGCTTTGCCGTGAGTGCGACTGCGCAGTGATGTGAGCGCGCCCGACGTACACTTGGGGAGCATGCCGGGACCCACTACACGGCGGGAGGCGGGCTAAAGGCTGCACAGTCGCACTCGCGCCAAAGCGTACTGCGCAGCCGCAGATCAAGGCGGCGCCCATCTTAGAGGTGGAATCGATGCGACCCATTTGGTGGGGTCGGGCCATGCCCTGGGAGAATGGAAAGGCCTGCATTGATGGTGGAACGGAGCGGGGGACGCGCAGGACGTCCTCCGTGGATTCTGCTAATAAAAAGGTATAGTGTCATTTTCTTCATTTTGGCCTCAGAAGTCCTTTAAGGCAACCCTCAGCTAAGTTGGGACCCAGATTCATAGGCCCATACTCTGTGTCTGAGAAAATTACTAATGTAACCTATAGAGTGGCCCTGCCGGCTAGTATGAAAGGAGACAAATCATTTCATGTATCGTTGTTACCTTGTCCATTGGAAAGGGTATGGGCCGGAGGAAAGATCATGGGTTCCGGCTCATCGCCTTCATGCTGAGGAGTTAAGACAGAAGTTTTATGAGTCACATCCTGAAAAACCATGTAAAGAGTGTCCGGAGTCCACTCCTCAAGGGGGGGGCGTACTGTAACAAGTGGCGGGGACACCGCTTCCACATCTCAGCTGGTGGCGGTCCCCGTCTCGCAGGCGTACAGGATGCCTCGCTCAGGTCCTTCTGCCATGCACAGACTCAGGGCTACGCGCGCGCACGCCCAGCGGCAGGACCTTTATTCCCTGAGGAGAAGAGTCAGCTGACCCGCCGGTCAGCTGACCTCGGTGAGCTCACTGATTGGTTAGGACCTGAGACGGGCCTGTGCAGGTATCTCCGTGTATTGAAACTCCAGGTCTTCAGTTGCAAGTTGTCTGTTGTTGCGAATACTTCGTGTTAGCGCTTAGACCTTTTGATAGATGTAATCAGTAGCATTCAATACCATTGTATTTCCTATTGTGTTTGAACCTTGCCTGTACCTCTGACGATTCTTCTGCCTTCCAATTCTGTACTCCGCCAATCTGATCTGTTGCCGATTTCCAGCCTGTACCTCTGACTCTGATTTCACATCCTGATTCTGTACCTTACCTGTTCGACCCGCTGCCAACCTCGGCTTGTATTTGACTATGATTTTTGCCTAACGATTCTGTACCACTACTGACCGACCCATTGCCGACTTAGCTTGTACAACTGCTCTCTGTCTGGTGATAGCCTCCGTCACCAAGGACTATCACTGAAGGAGTACTCCTGTTTTAACTGTTTGCACCAATCACTACACTTGTGCAATAAAGTTTTATGTTCCTGTTTTGTATATCTGTATTTTTCGATGATACTGCAGATCATTAAATAATCAGATATCAGAAGTTTTGCTGACACTACGGTGTTACACATACTGAGGAAAACTCCTGGGTGGGATTTAGAAAGGGGGAGTATATTGAACATTACTGTAAATGTTTGACATCAGCAGAATGATGAAAGGATACATTGTCCCAGAAGACAATGTATTGTATCTGGTCCCTTTGGTTTGCTGCTGTGATATGTAATGTTTTGTAGTATGTTCAAAAAATGTAAGCCTGAGGTCAGTGTTGTTAGGACCTAGGTTGGCATGGCAGTAGAGGACCCCATTCTGAGAAATGGCACCACAATGGGTATGTTTATCTCCACGTGCGCAGCGTGTATGGTGTGCAACACACAAGAACATCAGAAGTGAATAGACAGCACTTCTAATGTTCAGATTATATGCACTGCGCAGCAGTACAATGCACTGCTGCATGCATTTTCAGCAAAGCGCAGTACTGTAGTTCTGCTATACAATAAAATGACGTGTACAGTCACAAAAGGTGCAATACCACACTGAGTGAACAAAACCTCCCTCCACAGACTCATGCTGCTAGTATTTCACCCTGTCTGAAGTTTTCTCAAATGGTGCTCTATTCAATTGTTTCATTGGTTCGCCAGTGAACGGTTCCATGCGAACTTCCAGGGTTCACGATCGCGGAGAACTGCAAACTTTACCGGAAATTCGATTCGCCCCCATAGTGCATCATGAGGGTCAACATTGACCCTCTACGTCACAGTCAGCAGGCACATTGTAGCCAATCAGGCTACACTCCTTCCTGGAGGCCCGGGGAGGTAGGCAGCGTCAGGCATTGGACTCACTCGTGTGCCTGCAGTAATTAGAGATGGGAATGCTGCTGCAGACTCTCATAGGGAAAGATTAGTTAGGCTCTTGTAGGTTTCTTAGTTGCTCGTTGCTGATTGTTATTGCTAAAAAAACCACCCCTCAACAGCTCTTTTGAGAGCTAATCTTGTTCTTGTGATCTATCTTTTTTTGTGTGTGTCCCACTGACACTTGTGTTGCATAGACAGCCTTAGTAATTCCTACTGTGTGTGCCACTGCCAGGCCCAGCATATTCATTGACTACTACCTGTGTGTGTGACAGGTGCACATTGTAATACCCATCACTGCATATACCTACCTACCTGTTGTTCACAGTGCACACACCTACCTATGTGAGCTGAGCGCACAGTGCCTGTCCGGTACCTGTCTGTGTGACAGGTGCACATTGTAATACCCACTACATATACCTACCTGTTGTTCACTGTGCACCCACCCACCTACGTGAGCGCACTCAGTGTCAATGTGCCTGTCCGGTACCTGTCTGTGTGTGACAGGTGCACACTGTAATACCCACTGCATATACCTATCTGTTGTTCACAGTGCACCCACCCACCTACGTGAGCACACACAGTGTCACTGGGTCTGTCTGGTGTCTGTCTGTGTGTGACAGGTGCACATTGTAATACCCACTGCATATACCTACCTGTTGTTCACTGTGCACTCACCCACCTACGTGAGCACACGCAGTGTGATATACCACTCTGTGCATACCTGTTAACTGCACCTGTGTGCCTGCACATTGTATTAGTCAAGTCAGTGCATACCTCTCACTTGAATGGATGGCAGACTTTCCCTCCATAACAGATGCTCGTTAAAGGTAGTACAGTCTATTAGTGTCATTACAGCAGGGCCTCGAAAGTCCTCCTGTATTGTTATTTTTGGTCACTACTTCGGGACGTGCATGCCATGCCTATGTGGTAGCCATTCCTTCTCCTTTGCCAACAGCGTGCCTGCTGTCTTCCTTGGATGTGTGGTAGTGGTAGCCGTTTCTTAGGCTCCCACTCTGGACCGGAATCGAACCAGGATTCCCCGGCCATTACCCGTGGTCACCATGCTACTGAGAAAGTACCATAGAAAGTTTCACACAGTTGAATGAATGGCAGACTTGCCCTCCATTACACATTATTGGCAAATGCTTTCGATTTGGTTCATCTTGCGCTGGGTCAAGGGTCCATCTAACCACAAATGCCTGGTCTGCAAAGCACGGTCAGAGCAGGTACATTACTTATACAGCAAATGGGTCCTTACTTGGATATGCGGTAGTGGTAGCCAGTTCTCAGGCTCCCACTCCGGATTGGTATCGAACCCTGATTCCCCGGCCATTACCCGTGGTCACTCACAATGGCAGACTTGCCCTCCATAAAAGATTCTTGTTGCAGGTACTGAACCGCAAGCAGAACAAGTATTTAAAAAAATACATGTACAATAACATGTACAATACAATGTACAATGTAGATGTACAATAACAATGGTAGAGAAAGAACCATCGACAGTTGATAACGCAGTCAGACATTACCTGACATCACTGAGTGAGGAAGAGTTATCTCGCCATGGTGCGCACCAGTCCAGCATGGCCGTCACTACGCAAACAGCTGTTTGCGGTGCGTTATACAGTGAGTTTGGTGTGTCAGTGTGAAGCAGTACTCTAATTACACTCCCTGATTGATGTATACACATGCAAGATGTTAAACTACTTTATGACCGCCCCACGCCAATGGGCGTGGTTTCAGTGGCAGCTCCAGGACTGCCTAACGCCAATTGGCGTCAAGTCCTGGGGCTCTAACTTACATGAGATCATGCGCATCTCATGCTCGGAGGGCAGAGCTCCGCCTCCTCTTCAGTCTCTGAGCGGCAATAGCCGCTCGGGAGACTGTTAGACGGCGTGATCGCAGTCTATTTACTTGTACAGTGCTGCGATCGGCAGCAGCGCTGTACTGGGGACAGCCGTGTGACACGGCTGTCCCCTCCATACACTGTGGAGTGATCGGCTGTCATAGGCTGAAGCCTATGACAGCTGATCACGCTGATTGGCTGGCGGGGGGAGGTAGAGAGGGAGCAAGGGGACAGCACAAACATAAGAAGCATATTTTATTAAAAAATAACACACAAATATTTATGTGAAAAAAAACAAACACAGAGGGGGGCGATCAGACCCCACCAACAGAGAGCTCTGTTGGTGGGGAGAAAAGGGGGTGGAATCACTTGTGTGTTGTGTTGTTGCTATGCCTTAAAGCTGCAGTGGCCCATTTAGCTAAAATTACCCTGGTCTTTAGGGGGGTTTGCCACTGCAGTCCTCAAGTGGTTAAAAGCACTTTAGGCCTGCATTTTAGCATTCAATGTGATTTCTGCCCTTAAACTGCTGCTTTGCGTCAAATCCAGATTTTTCCCCGGGACATTTGGCATCTATCCCACTCTGCCATGCTCCCCTCCAGGTGTTAGACCCCTTGAAACATCTTTTCCATCACTTTTGTGGCCAGCATAAATGTTTCCCCATTGAAGTCTATTGCGGTTTGCGAAAGTTCGCGTGAATCAAATGTTTGGTGAAGGTTCGCGAACCTAAAATCGGAGGTTCGGCCCATCTCTAGCCCCCTATACTTCATCATTAGGCTCAGCTTTGACCCTCTACATCACATTTAGCAGACACAGGGCAGCCAAGCCAATCAGGCTACACTCCCCCCCCCCCCCCCCTTATATAAGGCAGCTGCGTCGGCCATTATCTCACTTGGTGTGACTGCAGTAATTAGAGAAGGGAGAGAGTTGCTGCAGAGAGATTAAGGAAAGCTTAGTTAGCCTGTTGTTAGGCTTGTTAGCTTGCTCCTTGATGATACTTAGTGCTAAAAAGTACCTCAACAGCTCTTTGAGAGCTAATGTTGTTCTTGTGATCTGTTTTTTTTTTTTTTGTGTGTGGCCCACTGACACTTGGATATACAGCCCTGTCAAGCGCAGCTGGCAATTGGTAATTGCTATACTGTGCCACTGCCAGGCTCAGCACATTCAGTGCCTACCTTTTCACTGCATGTGTGTGACAGCTGCACATTTGTAATATTAGTCACTGCATATTCAGCTAATAGCCAGAGATCAACGTCAGTTACTTGCAATCACTGCCACTGGTCAGTCACTAAGTTACTCAGTGACATTGTACCATACTGTTAGTGCAGGCAGACCTCTGTCCACTCTTTTTTTGTGTTGTATATTATTTTACTGTATCACTTGTATTCAGCTCATAGCCAGTGATCAACGTCAGGTACTTGCGGTCACTGCCACTGGTCAGTCACTAAGTTACTCAGTGACATTGTAGCATACTGTTAGTGCAGGCAGACCTCTGTTCACTCTTTTTTTTTTCTATATTAATTTACTGTATCACTTGTATTCAGCTCATAGCCAGTGATCAACATCAGTTACTTGTAGTCACTGTCACTGGTCTGTCACTAAGTGTACTCAGTGACATTGTAACGTACTGTAAGTGCAGGCAGACCTTTGTCCACTCTTTTTTGTGTTCTATATTATTTTACTGAATCACTTGTATTCAGCTCATAGCCAGTGATCAACGTCAGTTACTTGCAGTCACTGCCACTGGTCAGTCACTAAGTGTACTCAGTGACATTGTACCGTACTGTTAGTGCAGGCAGACCATTGTCCACTCTTTTTTGTGTTCTATATTATTTTACTGTATCACTTGTATTCAGCTCATAGCCAGTGATCAACTTCAGTTACTTGCAGTCCCTGCCACTGGTCAGTCACTGTTTTGTTATTTTCTGTAAAATCAATAAAAGCCTCCTGTTATATTCCATCTGTCCCCTTGCCCACACAGGCATTGACTGTAAAAAGCAGCACACATTCTCCACCTTGAAATCTTGTGCTTAGTATACAACATGTCTGGCAGGGGTCATGGGTGTGGCGGGAGAGGGAGTGCCATTGCCTCCGCCAGTTCTGGGACTGGTCCACGGCCAGGGAGAGGGTGCTCAGCTGTAGCAGGTGCAGCAGAAAGGTGTCTATCCACAGCACTGCCTGGGCCGAGTCATCCGACAGCGGTGTCACCCATTTTCAGCACCTTGGCTTGACGCCGTGTGGTCATTCAGGAGTTTGACTCACAGGCATTGATAGACATGATGACGGAGGAGCAGTCCATCATGAGCTTCTCACAGACCTCCGCTGTGAGCAGCACTCCCAGCAGCAGCAACAGCCAATGCCCCATGCAAGTTGTGTCATCCACCCCAGCAGCCAGTGGTCAGCAGCCCTCCCCAGACAAGAGCATTGTGTCCCTCAGTCCGGCATCTGGGCGAGTATTGATGGCTGCCATTGAGGAGATAATGTGGCCTGATGTGGAGGATTAGGTTGCGCTCAGGCCAGCATCCCAAGTTTATGTTGAGGATGATAAGGGGTCTGTGTCTGGGGATGTTGGGGCGGCAGGGGTGGTGGGGGGAACAGGAGAAGAGTTCTATGATGAGGATGATGATCTGGACCATCTGTATGTGCCTCAGACCCCAGAAAACATGTTGTATATTGTGTTTAGGTACTAAAGTCTGTGTTCCCACTGCCAGGGTCCACGGATATTTACAATTTTTGGGCACAATTCTTGTGCTGTGGGGCTACCAATGAGGTGCCATGCCTTTTTGTGTTGATGCTGAGTCCTTAGTAGTCTTCCTCCTACTTGTTGGAATTTAATACTTAAGTCTACAATTTTTGGGACGATTTATCATGCTGTGGTGTCACCAGTGAGTAAGTCTACAATTTTTGGGACGATTTATCGTGCTGTGGTGCCACCAGTAAGGTGCCATACTACTCTTCTTTCTGTGCTGCCGCAGAGTGCTGCTTAGCCCTCCTGCTGCCGCCTCGCATGTCGTACTATTAAACTAAAACAGCAGTCTGTGTACCCACTACCCGGATCCTGGGATGCTACAATTTTTGGCATGATTTATCATGTTGTGGTGCCACTGAGGTGCCATACTACTCATCTTTCTGTGCTGCCGCAGAGTGCTGCTTAGCCCTCCTGCTGCTGCCTCTCATGTCGTACTATAAAACGGCAACAGCAGTTTGTGTATCCACCACCAGGGTGCAGGGATGCTACATTTTATGGGTTGATTAAAGAGGAACTGAAGTAAGAGGTATACGGAGGCTGCCATATTTATTTCCTTTTAATCAATACCAGTTGCCTGGCAGCCCTGCTGGTCTATTTCTCTGCAGTAGTATCTGAAAAACACTAGAAACAAGCATGCAGCTAGTCTTGTCAGATCTGACTTTAAAGTCTGAAACACCTGATCTGCTGCATGCTTGTTCAGGGGCTATGGCTAGTAGTATTAGAGGCAGAGGAGCAGCAGGGCTGCCAGGCAACTGGCATCACTTAAAAGGAAATAAACATGGCAGCCTCCATATACCTCTCACTTCAGTTCCCCTTTAATCGGACAGACAACTCTGCTGTCATGTCATTGCTATTCCTGTAAAAAAAAAAAAACATTGGCAAAAACCTCTGTTTTTTTTTTTTGGGCATTGCCCAATTGTCTCATCCTCCTTCACCACCGCCAGGTGCCATTGGGACTTGCCATTACCTCTGCGATTGCTTAAAGTGTATTTCCCTGTTTAAAAACAATTATTACCAATTAACAGCCACATTTCAAGTGTTGATTTCACTTTACAATCCACTTTCTCAAAAACTAAAAGTTCTTTTTGAATTTTTTTTTTAAGTTGTAGTCCCTGCCGAAATTAGTTACTCTGCGGAGTGAGAGACTACCACTCTCACTCCTATTCTGCCCTGCAGACAAGTTTATCCTTCCCAATCTTCAAACTACTATACCTTCAATGCATTCAGCCATCTGTGGAAACCTCTCCACAGAGGTTGCTATGCAACGGCAAACGAGAGAGCCAGAGGAGGGTGGTAGAGCCGCGTCGTCATCCCAGAAAAACCTGAAGCAGGAGCCGAAGGTTGAGGGCGGCGCAGCCACAGGCAATCTCTTCCACAGATGGCTGTATGCATTGAAGGTACAGTAGTTTGAGGATTGGGAAGGATAAACTTGTCTTCAGGGCAAAATAGGAGCGCGAGTGGTAGTCTCTCGCTCCGCAGAGTAACTAATTTCGGAAGGTCACGTGCTCTCCACTCTGATGTCTTACAGTGTGTCAATAGAAAAGGGGCATCCCCCTCTCATAATGAGCTAAACCAGTTTTACGTCGCCGTCAGTTTGTTAAAGGAACTCTGTCTATAGGGTAATTAAAACTAAAAAAAAAGACTACAGAAAGCAATTATATTTACTCTGCCCGTCTTTACACCTATCAATACAATCATTTATACTGTTACCACAATTTGCCATAGTTTGATAGTATTCTTTTAAGAGAAAATACATATCCCAGCTTCCATATCCTTATCAGGTGTGCTTTTAATGTAACTAAAGTATGTTTTGCTTGATCAGTCATATTTTCATATAAGTATGTTACATATCGTACAAATTCTGCCAGAGTATGTATATTGATGAGCACAACTGTATTTTGTTTGTGTAACGATTGGTGTCAGCACGCAGAGAGAATCTGATTATTGGTGATCTGCAGTATCACCGATAATACAGATATATTACTAACCTCTGGACACCTAAGGGTATGTAAGTGTTTGGTGTAACAGTAGTACTTTGAGTAATGCACCTGCTGGGCAGGTGATATAGGCAGTAAAGGAACACTGCTCTGAGAGTACAGGAACCTTCCAGCAGCCCGAGACTCTCCAAGGGGTGGAGTCAGGCTGGAGACAGGAAGGGCCAGAGAGTGAGTGACACCGGAAGGTGGATGTCACTCTCTGATCTGGAGACTATCTCTTAAGGAGAGAGATAGCTCTCGAGGTCGGACACGCCTGGTCAGCAGTAACACACGGACAGATAAAGTACAAAGACAGATGGCTGATTCGGTATCCAAGGCAAGCAGGGTCTGGCAACGGAGTATCAGATATGCGAGGTACCGAATCAGAGGACAGAGGAGTAGTCAAGAAAGCAATAAGTCATAACAGATATCAAACAATGCCTAGTCTGGGTGTGAGGTCCGTGGTCTCTCCACCGCGGAACTAGTCTGATGAATAACAAAATGATCGCACAAGTTCCCAAGTCTGGGTGCGAGGTCCGTGGTCTCAGCACCCTAGAACTAGTCTGGAGTATAACACAAATGATAATACAGTTCCCTAGTCTGGGTGTGAGGTCCTTGGTCTCTACACCTTGGAACTAGCTTAAGCATAAACAGAATAACAGTTCAAGTAATCTGGCTCAGTGTGAATTCCCAGGTCCACCTGGTTCAAACACACTGTAGGATCTGACTAAGGTCTGAGTGCTTCCACGTAGTGTTCGCAACGGCAGACAACCTGAGACTGGCCAGCAGTAACTATATATGGAGTAGTGCTCTCCAGCACCACCCCTAATTGATCAACCAATAGTATCCTGCTCTGGAGTCAGCTGATCGGCATGATCAGCTGACGCTCTCTGCCCAGTATACTAATTCTGCCTCTCAGCGCACGCGCGCGTATTCCTAAGCCTGCGGATCCAGCCGCCTTACTGTTGTTGCATGCGGCGGCTTTTCCGCGTTCTGCTCTGCTACCAGACACACGCTTCCGCGTGCAAACCACCGTATTGGACGCGGAATCAGCCACCTCCTCAGTAGCACACGCGGCGGCTTTTCCGCGTGCTCTCACAGTTTGGTAGCTGAACAGAAGAAAGTCTTTTTTGCATTCTCCAGTATACTTTCCTACACTTGGGAGTGCTTTTGTTTGTTGATATTATGTCTCTTAATAATTCAAAAGGCAGTTTCTCAAAAGATTCTAGTGGGATTTGGCTTTACATAATAGAAACCAGTCTTTTCATGTTGTTTAGACTATCCAAACATACATGCTCGAATGTAGTTGGCAGTGAAAGTTAGACATTTTGATAAGTCAACCTAGCAGAAGGAAACAACAAGCTAAAGTGCACTAGGACTAGTGTGTTAAGTCACTCAGCTGTAGCAATGCAGAAAAGTGTTTATTGAAAGATGTAAACAGCTGAATTGTTAAATAATATTGCGTTTAAATAACCTTTATTATATATTTTATCTTTAGAGTCTAGAGCATTTCCCATCAATTTCATTACAAGAAATATTTACAAAAATGTTTACTTATAGTACTCTAGTTTTAGCATTTCCAATGCACCTTAAATGTGGTCTCTGAAAAGCCTTCATTCTTCTAGCTAAATACATCCAGCAACAACTCAAATGCATTGCATTCCTTAAACTTTTGTGGACCGACATTGTTTGAATCTATGTCCAGCAGGTGGCGCTGCAACCCTGACTGGATGTTGATTCAATGTCCACACTACAGATCCATCCCCACGCAATTGTGCGCACCGAAGAGGGGAGATTAAGATGTCATCTTCCCTCAGTGATCAGCAGCCATCGCGTATGGATGCTGATCACGTGATCACTATGATCGTCGGCGGATCATAGTGATCATTTACAGAGCTGCAGTAGTGGGGGGGGGGGGGGAGGAAGAGGATCTACTCACCTTCCTGCGGTTCCCCTGCCTATCGGCGCTCCCCTCCGCTCTGGCCGGCATCCCTGCTGTATTGACGCTAAGTGCCTGGTCCTGTCTTGATGACGTCAAGGGACTTGGTGTCCGTACGAGCCGGGAAGCCAGCGAGAGCTGAGGTGTTTACAGCTGTTCGTCACTGGAGCCTGGGAGGTAAGTAAAGGCTGCCATCACTACGGGGGACACCTGGCCACCCAGGGCGGACCAAAGCTAAGTGCCCACATTGGGAACTCGGCTGCCTGACCCCCCCCCAAAAATGTGCCCCCCCCCTGGATGTAAAATACCTGTTCCTTAGGGGGGTAGACAGCCGGTCCCAAAGGGGTTAAATCAGGTAATCTCAGCGCTGCGACCGGCAGGTGTCTCATAGATGCCTGTGTTAAATTTTACCAATTGTGCAACCAGCCGGTCATTTGGGCATCCAATGGAAGAAGTAGCTTATTGGCTACTACATAGAATTTGATAATTGTAGCTGACAGTAGACAATCGGCTACAACTATCATTAGTTTGGGCACCTAAAGTTAAATTATTGTTATGCACTATTAGGGGGGTTATGGTTTGGTTAGGCATTAGGTAGTGGGGTTAAGGTTAGGCTCCTTCCAGGGGGGTAGGATTAAGCATTTTAAATGGGTTGGTTAAGGTTAGGATAGGTGCTGAGTATGCTGATATTTAACTATTATCGGCTGATTGCAGCGCCTCAACTGATTCGGGGCTGCGGCAATAAGTGCTCTTTATTTAACCAGGTTTTCAATCCGAGAATTCATTGCATTTATGAGACATCTATGTCTAATGATAAAGGTGAAAGATCCACTCTTTATATCACTCCTTTTATACCTCCTATATACATTATGATTAAGAGCCAAACTGAGACCCGGAACATGTAAGCCTGCTCTATCTCCAATGTTTTATATTTTTTGAATAAAGAAACAAGATTTTGGCATTGATGGTGTGCTAAAGACTTCACTCTCTTGGTGGTCTATGTCTGATGAGGATGTACTGTAGATCTAGTTCACCCGATATGTAATACAATAAGTGGGAAGAGGTGCTCCAGGGGGAAACAGTTAATTCGGGGGCATGAGGCAAGTGGACAAAAAGGGCGCCACCATAGACTGCCATATTAATTATCGTTTGACGGGCGCCCACCGGGAAAAAAGGGCGCCCGCATAAAATAACGTTTTGTCATTACATTTTTGCTAATTAATGTTTTCCACATTTCCCCACGATTATTGTCGTTAACATATTAAAATTTTATCCCTTACTGTTTGTAAAACATTATTATTCACAAACAAAACGATCAGTACGTAACGTAATTGTAATATATTTTATCCTTTACTGTTTTTAAAACATTATTCTTTACACAATAAAGCGATCACTAAGGGAGGGGGGTCTTAGGTTTAGGCACCACCAGGGGGCTCTTAGGTTTAGGCACCACCAGGGGGGTCTTAGGTTTCGGCACCACCAGGGGGGTTTTAGGTTTAGGCACCACCAGGGGTATTAGGTTTAGGCACCACCAGGGGATCTTAGGTTTAGGCACCACCAGGGGGGTTTTAGGTTTAGGCACCACCAGGGGGTATTAGGTTTAGGCACCACCAGGGGGTCTTAGGTTTAGGCACCACCAGGGGGTTTTAGGTTTAGGCACCACCAGGGGGGTCTTAGGTTTAGGCACCACCAGGGGGATCTTAGGTTTAGGCACCACCAGGGGGTCATAGGTTTAGGCACCACCAGGGGGGTCTTAGGTTTCATCGCCACCATAGACTGCCATATTAATTATCGTTTGATGGGCGCCCACCGGGAAAAAAGGGCGCCCGCGTAAAATAACGTTTTGTCATTACATTTTTGCTAATTAATGTTTTCCACATTTCCCCACGATCATTGTCATTAACATATTAAAATTTTATCCCTTACTGTTTGTAAAACATTATTATTCACAAGCAAAACGATCAGTACGTAACGTAATTTGTACTATATTTTATCCTTTACTGTTTTTAAAACATTATTCTCCACACAATAAAGCGATCACTAAGGGGGAGGGGGGTCTTAGGTTTAGGCACAACCAGGGGGGTCTTAGGTTTAGGCACCACCAGGGGGGGTTTAGGTTTAGGCACCACCAGGGGGGTCTTAGGTTTAGGCACCACCAGGGGGGTCTTAGGTTTAGGCACCACCAGGGGGTTTTAGGTTTCGGCACCACCAGGGGGGTTTTAGGTTTAGGCACCACCAGGGGGTATTAGGTTTAGGCACCACAAGGGGGTCTTAGGTTTCGGCACCACCAAGGGGGGTTTAGGTTTAGGCACCACCAGGGGGTATTAGGTTTAGGCACCACCAGGGGGGGTCTTAGGTTTAGGCACCACCAGGGGGGTTTTAGGTTTAGGCGCCACCAGGGGGTATTAGGTTTAGGCACCACCAGGGGGGTCTTAGGTTTAGGCACCACCAGGGGGTTTTAGGTTTAGGCACCACCAGGGGGGGTCTTAGGTTTAGGCACCACCAGGGGATGTTAGGTTTAGGCACCACCAGGGGGGTCTTAGGTTTCGGCACCACCAGGGGGTTTTAGGTTTCGGCACCACCAGGAGGGTTTTAGGTTTAGGCACCACCATGGGGGTCTTAGGTTTAGGCACCACCAGGGGGGTTTTAGGTTTAGGCACCACCAGGGGGTATTAGGTTTAGGCACCACCAGGGGGTATTAGGTTTAGGCACCACCAGGGGGTATTAGGTTTAGGCACCACCAGGGGGGTCTTAGGTTTAGGCACCACCAGGGGGTTTTAGGTTTAGGCACCACCAGGGGGGTCTTAGGTTTAGGCACCACCAGGGGGGTCTTAGGTTTAGGCACCACCAGGGGGATCTTAGGTTTAGGCACCACCAGGGGGGTCATAGGTTTAGGCACCACCAGGGGGGTCTTAGATTTCGGCGCCACCATAGACTGCCATATTAATTATTGTTTGACGGGCGCCCACCGGGAAAAAAGGGCGCCCGCATAAAATAACGTTTTGTCATTACATTTTTGCTAATTAATGTTTTCCACATTTCCCCACGATCATTGTCGTTAACATATTAAAATTGTATCCCTTACTGTTTGTAAAACATTATTATTCACAAACAAAATGATCAGTACGTAATGTAAATTGTAATATATTTTATCCTTTACTGTTTTTAAAACATTATTCTCCACACAATAAAGCGATCACTAAAGGGGGGGGGGGTCTTTAGGCACCACCAGGGGGGTCTTAGGTTTAGGCACCACCAGGGGGGGTTTAGGTTTTGGCACCACCAGGGGGGTCTTAGGTTTAGGCACCACCAGGGGATCTTAGGTTTAGGCACCACCAGGGGGGTCTTAGGTTTAGGCACCACCAGGGGGATCTTAGGTTTCGGCACCACCAGGGGGGTTTTAGGTTTAGGCACCACCAGGGGGTATTAGGTTTAGGCACCACCAGGGGGGTCTTAGGTTTCGGCACCACCAGGGGGGTTTTAGGTTTAGGCACCACCAGGGGGTATTAGGTTTAGGCACCACCAGGGGGTTTTAGGTTTAGGCACCACCAGGGGGGTCTTAGGTTTAGGCACCACCAGGGGGTTTTAGGTTTAGGCACCACCAGGGGGGTCTTAGGTTTAGGCACCACCAGGGGGGTCTTAGGTTTCAGCACCACAAGGGGGGTTTTAGGTTTTGGCACCACCAGGGGGTTTTTGGTTTATGCACCACCAGGGGGGGTCTTAGGTTTAGGCACCACCAGGGGGTCTTAGGTTTAGGCAGTCTGCTTACATTTGTATACAATCTTCAAGTTTAAGAAGGGTACATTAGTTCCCTTCACAAAACACAAAGCCAACCCTGGGTGGGCTTGAACCACCAACCTTTCGGTTAACAGCCAAATGCACTAATCAATTGTGCCACAGAGACAGTGTGTGTGTAGTTGCTACTAAATGGCTATCTGGGGTTCTCTTCGGACAATTGTTGAACACAAAAGGCAAGGCCATCCCTGGGTGGGCTTAAACCACCAACCTTTAGGTTACCAGCCGAATGTGCTAACTGATTGTGCCACAGAGACTGCGTATGCAGGTGCTGCTAAATTATTTTATGGGGATGTATGTGTGTCAGTGAAGAAGTAAGTCTTGTCCAAGAAGTTTAACACTACTTTTTCCTACAACGAAGCATTCACTGTGTGGCAGCAGAGTGGTGCAGTGGAAGTGTGCTGGGCCCATAACCCATAGGTTGATGGATTGAAATCATCTTCTGCTAGGCATGATTTAATTTTTGCACCTCGCTTTATCGCATGGGCAAAACGTTTTTCATAGCTCTGTAAGAGAAAGTGTAATAAGGGCCCTGCCGTAACAGATCTGACGGTATCTAAGACTACTCCTGGGCCTTTCCTGTAGTTGAAGAGATGAGTGAAAAGGCTGGCTTCAGCCTGTAATGTTAGTTTACCTTGGTTTGCTTCCTGGTCAATGGTGGTATAGTGGTGAGCATAGCTGCCTTCCAAGCAGTTGACCTGGGTTCGATTCCTGGCCAATGTATGTGAGCTTGCTTTTGACAGCCTACAAATCCCTGGAAGACAAAATCAGAGAGAGAGGGGAAAGGAGAAAGGAGGGAGGAGAGTAAAAAACAAACAAACATAAGAACAAGAATATCTCTCAAAAGAGCTGTTGTGGGGTACTATTTTAGGAATAACAATCAGCCATGAGTAAGCTAAGAAGTTTACAAGAGTCTAACTAATCTTTCCCTATGAGAGTATGTCAGCAACTTGCCCTTCACTAATTACTACAGGGACACGAACGACTATAATGGCCGGCGTTGCCTGCCTTATATAAGGGGTGGGGTGGCTCCAGTATACAGTGTAGCCTGATCGGCTACAATGGGCCTGCTGACTGTAATGTAGAGGGTCAAAGTTGACCCTAATAGAGCACTATGGGGGCGAATCGAACTTCCAGAAAAGTTTGCGTTTGCATGCGAACGCGAACTACCCAAAGTTCACCTGGAACCGTTCGCCGGTGAACCGTTCAGGTCATCTCTACTCACATTTCTCATCCAAAAGAAAGGTGGAAAGTATCTGTGCAAAGCGAATAGAGTGACGACATAGAGCGAATACTGCATCTCTGTAGGGTTAGCCTCAATAAGAAGAGTGGATCCTACCATGTGAAGCAAGCAGAAGGGGTGACACTAAGCTCCAGAGAGCTGAGAAAGAAAGAATGTTTAAATAGTGCATGATGCGCTTCCCCCTTGTGCTCTGCTACCTTTTGGCTGTCCATTCAGTTCTGTTCTGAGAATGGAGTTCTGAAGAATTGTGCAGAATCATCAACTTTCAGGAAGATAATGACATATTGCAACAGGATCTGGATAGGATGGCTATATGGGCACATACATGGCAGATGAAATTCAATGTTGAAAAATGTAAAGTCATGCATTTTGGTCGTCTAGCACCATACAAATTAAGTGGGATACAGATGGGGACATCAAACTCGGAGAAGAACTTAGGAGTACTCATCGACAACAAGTTAAATAATCATATTCAATGCCAAGACGCTGTAGCTAAAGCTAATAACATTTTGAGAATGAGATGCATTGAAGTGAACCAGAGATGAAGCACCCTCATGTATTTTGATCATATATATCAGTGGAAACATTAGAGAAAACACCTACCCTGCTCTCTGTTTCATTCTTCACTGCTCAGCCTGCTTGTTTCCAGCCCTGATAAAAACCCTGACTGAGCATCCAGTCTGGCTTTGCTCAGGATTCCTTATAGCTGAGTCTTCTCTGATGTCTTTTTAAGCCCAAGCCTGCCCCCTTATGGCTCTGCTATAATGACTCAGCTATAACCTACCTGGCGGTATGAGATGTGCGGCTGCGCAGCCGTGGGAGGGTTTTTTCATTTTTTTTTTAGCATGTAGCTAGCCTAGCGCTAGCTACATGCTTCCCCCCTCCCTGCGGTGTCCCCCCGTACTCGCCGATCGCCACCGGCGCCGCTTGCCCATAAGGAAATCCCGTTCTGAACTGGATTTCCTTGAGGGATTCCCCCGTCGCCATGGCGATGAACGGAGTGATGTCATCGACATCGCCGACGTTGTGATGTCACAGGGAATCCCGATCCACCCCAAGGGGTATGCGGGGGGGGGGGCCTGTATCGCGGTGCCGGGTAGCGGTGCATTGGCGGCAGGCGGTGGCGATCAAACCAAACAAGCAGCTAGCAAAGTGCTAGCTGCATGTTTGAAAAAAAAAGCGGCTGAGCGGCTGAGCGGCAACCTCCGGCGGCTTACCCCGTGTCACACACGGGGTTACCGCCAAGGAGGTTATTGATTCCTGAGCAAAGCCAGACTGAATGCTCAGTCGGGGATTTTATCAGGGCTGATAACAAGCAGGCTGAGCAGTGAAGAATGAAACAGAGAGCAGGGTAGGTGTTTTTTCTAATGTTTCCGCTGATATATGGTAAAATACATGAGGGTGCTTCATCTCTGGTTAACTTTAAAAGGGAAATAAAAACTCGAGATGATAGCATAATATTGCCCCTGTTTAACTCTCTAGTAAGGCCAGGCCACATCTGGAATATGGAAACTGTTTTTTTTAGTCTAGAGAAAAGACACCTTAGAGGCGGTCTAATTAACATGCATAAATACATTAGCAATATAAAAGCTTGGCTGATGAGCTTTTCGTCCCTAGGCCTTCACAAAGGACTAGAGGACATGATCTGTGCATGGAAGAAAAATGTTTTAGCCATTAATTTAAGAAAGGGTTTTTTACAGTAAGAGTGATTAATATTGTGGAATGCATTGCCACAGGAAGTAGTTATGGCAAATTCTATATCTACATTTAAGGGGGACTTAGATGTTTTCCTTGCATTGAAAGACATTCAT
Organism: Hyperolius riggenbachi; assembly: GCF_040937935.1. Taxonomy (NCBI): domain Eukaryota; kingdom Metazoa; phylum Chordata; class Amphibia; order Anura; family Hyperoliidae; genus Hyperolius; species Hyperolius riggenbachi. The sequence continues at coordinate 135,986,044 of NC_090652.1, read as the reverse complement.
GGCTATAATTACTAGGTGATGCCCAGTGGTGTTGATCCAGGAATTTTATCTGATTGCCATCTGGAGTCGGGAAGGAATTTTTTCCCTTTTGGGGGTAGAAAAAAACAAAGTCTTGTAAAAGTAATACCTTTTGGGGCAAATTGGACCATGCCTTGTAAGGGTTTTTCGCCTTCCTCTGGATCAACAGGGGTATGTGAGGAAGCAGGCTGGTGTTTGTTTTCTGGTTGAACTCGATGGACGTATGCCTTTTTTCAACCCATATAACTATGTAACTATAAACTTCCAACAGCCCTCCTCCTCCTTCAGCAAAACAGGACAGCAGGAGAGACAACACATGGAGCTATAAACACTGCAGGGAGATAATAGTGAGCTGGGAAATGAGAACTACATCTGTATACTGTATGTAGTGTGTTTAGTGTATATGCATGGAGTATATATGTGTGATATGGTTATAATGTGTGTATGATGTGGGTGCATATGATGTGTGCTCGAACTCGAACTCGATGGACGTATGTCTTTTTTCAACCCAAATAACTTTAACTATAAGGCAGTTTAAAGAGAACCTGTACTGAGTAAAAATATTTAAAATAAACACATGAGGTAACTTCAAATGAACATTGCATAGTTACCTCACCATCAGTTCTTCTCAGAAGCTCACCATTTTCTGACAATATTTTGTCAGATCTGAAATATATCAGTTGCTGTCAGTAAAATATCAGTTGCTGTCAGTTACAGCTGAGAGGAAAACTGATGGACCAGGTAATGTCCATGTTTCCCTATGGCTCAAGTGGGCGATGTTACAGTTTAACTGTGTGCTGACCAGAAAGCTGTTATGGGTAATGGCCATTTTCAAAATGGAGGACGGAAAATTCCCTTGATCACAGTGAACAAACAGGACGCGGGACAGGAGAAAGACACTGAGGAGTAGACTACATGGAAGGTAAGTATGACTTGTGTATGCTTATTTTGACTTTTAATTTTTAGTTCAGGTTTTCTTTAATGTGTGATGTATACATATGTATTGTGTGTGTCTCTGTGCATATGTATAAAAGGGGGATCAATTTAAACTTGGAGGAGGGAGGGGAGACACGGTGCCAACCCTGTGGTGATGCTGTAGAAGATGCCCCTGCATCTTGAAGACACACTTGGTTTAGAATATTTTATTTCTGTGACTTCCTCCTCTAAATCTAGGTGTGCAGGGCCGGATTTACCATAAGGCACAGTAGGCACGTGCCTACAAGCGCCTGATGATGGAAAGGCGGCTCATTCCCCTCCCCTAGTGCCCCCCTCCAGCCTTATTTAGGCAAAATCCAAAGCGAAAATGACAGGTTACTCAGCCAGCTCTCAGCATTCCACTGACCAGATCTCCCTTCCAGGTCATCTCTAGCTGCCTGATACTTGGGGGCACCCCTAGCTGCTTAATACTGAGGATAGCTCTGGCTACCTAATACTAAGGGGCATCTCTAGCTACCTATGACGGGCAAGGGAACTAAGGGAGAAGTGACAGCTGGGCGGGAGTTTGTAGGTCCACGGAGGGTGAAGTCTAGGGTGCCAAGCAGGGCCGGGCCGAGGCAGAGGCGAGAGAGGGCGCAGTGTAGGAGGGGGCGCACAACTCACTCAGCTATCATTCCCTTATTGTGTTTGGAGCAGAAAGAAATAAGAAAAGGGTATACATGGCAGTGACTGCAAGCCAGATAAGTAGATAGTAATGCTGGGAATACACGGTTCGTTTTTGAGCCGTTTAGATGGCTCGATAGATAATTTCCGACATGTCCGATCTCCCACCGATGGTTTCACTGCTCGATTCCGCATTGAAAACAATGGAAAAAGATAAGAAAAACGAGAAGAAGATAAGAGAATCGCCTGGGGAATTGATCTAGCAGGAGAATCGAGCGGCGAAATTGAGCCGTGTATGCCCAGCATAATGTGTTGGGGGGGGGGGGGCCCTGGGGCACCTCTTAGTCTAATAGCAATTGGTGTGTGACAGCTGGGGTGGGAGGGATGGAGGGGCGCACTTTGGTGTCTCAGCCTTGGGTGCTGGAGGACCCTGTCCCGGCTCTGGTGCCAGGACATCTGTGCCTATAGGCTCCTGTGATGTAAATCCGGGCCTGTAGGTGTGTCTAATATTTCGAGAGAAGTGATAGAGAGTTTGGACTTGTATCGTTATATACTTGTAGATAATTTTACAGTAATGGACTGCAAGAGTTACGTAGATTTTTTCAGCTGTCATTATAAGCTTTTGCCTTGCAATGGTCCATATAGTCAGTCCAAATGGCTGTAAGAAAAATTAAAACATATGAACAGTACCAAGCAATAGAGAGTGATCAGGCACAGTCCATAGACACGTTGGTTGATTCAAATAGCAGCAAATGGTATTCACCACACAAGTGAAATATTAGAGGCCAAATATGTTGTTAGGTGGGTGCATGGGTTCTAGTGGATGTATACAGCAACCACTTTGTGTCCTCTGATGCTTGCTCACATGTTATCAGATGCAACACTATCTGGAGAATTTTGTATCTGGGGTGAGCAACTCAATTATGCGAAATTCAGAATGTTTGCGTTTTGCATCGGAATTTGGAGTGGTGGAATTTCTGCAGAATGTGGTATGTTAGGGAGAATAGTGGGAACAAGTCAAAATTTTATTTTAAAAAAGACCTTGTTGTTTTCAGAAAATTGTTTTAAAAAGTTCAAAGAAAAAAATAGTTTTTAAACTTGGTAAAATAACATTTCACGGAATTCCATAATTTACATTGAAGAATACTGCCGACTTCAGGTGTTTAATTACAAAGCCCCCATACATGCTGTATGCATCATCTTTGCTCGGTATGTTAAGGAGAATATAGGGAACATGTCAAACATTTTTTTTTTCAAAAAGAACTTGTACTTTTTGAGAAAATTGATTTTAAAAAGTTCAAAGAAAAAAGCTTTTTAAACAAGCAAACTTAACATTTTGTTGTGGTACTCTTTAATGCACTTCATACTAACTTCCAAGTTTTATATACATTTGAAAAAAACAGACAGTGTATGGTCCCTTCTCCCAAGGGGGACTAAGCCACAGGAGACTAACCCTTTTTAACCCATGCAGGTGGGTATAGCCAGAATTCAGAGTATATGATGTTTGTGGTAGGGGAGTTCTAGAGAGAGGGGTGGCCTCCCCCTCTTCCCAAAAGTTCTTGTCCATACCATGGACAAGGGGTTCATCTCCTCCGGTACTCAGGCGAAGGTGGGGATAACTAGCACCACGCCTGTGGCTGTAGGTCCCAGGGGGTTTCCTGGTGGCATCTGGGGTGTCCTTTAAGAAGGGGAACTCAGATTCCAATCCCTTCCCAGATGAAACGGGTAAAAGGGCACTAATGTACCTCTTACCCACTTTCACAAAGAGTTAAAAATAAATGAAATAAAAAATCAACAATAAAAAAGGATAGAATAAAAACAAATTTTCTTTGAAGTTTTGAAATAAAATTTTCTCAAAAACTATGAGGTCTTTTTGAAAAACAAAAACAAAAACCTTTTTGACTTGTCCCCACTATTCCAACATAGATCATGATAGTATGTGTGTGGGCTTTGCAATACACCACTAAGTCTACGGTCTTTAATTAATGTAAATGATGGAAATCTGCGGAATGGAATTCAAAAATCCATCAGATTTGTAATTTGGCAATTCCAACCATCCCTAGTTACATAAAGCAAAGTCTCAGCACCACTAAATAAAAAAATGAATAAAAAGAAGATATGTTCAGACATCCAAACTGGTGCGCATTCAAAAGCATAAACGGAGTGTTGCTGAATGTGTGAAACATCCGGAGAAGCAGAATGTCCCTGCTGGCCAACATTTTGCTCAGGCCAGACATTCTGTTTCTCAATTGAGATGGATGTAGTTGGATACAGTCCCTCCTCTGAGGAGGTGGAGTGATCGGGAAAGTTGTTGCGCTGCAAAGAAGTGGAGTGGATTAGAAAATTGGATTGTGTAAACCAAGGGGTTTAAATGAACATGTAAGTTATAAATGTTTTTTGTGATCTGTTGCAGGAAAGAATAATTGGTGCGATTGCATATGCTGCGAGATTATTGATGACCCCTGCACTGTTTTTTGCAGGGTAGACGGTATAGTAGTTCCCTGTATAGGAATTGTATATACTGAACAATTTGTATGTTTACCTCCTGTATGTTAATGCACTTGGGTGGGACTTCCTGCAGGTGGTCCTATATATGGGATGTAGTTGAGGTGGGTTGTACACATGAGGAATGGTCAGGTGACTCGTAACATGTAGTGTGTCTTGCTCAATAAACTACAAACGCAAGTTTGAAGCCTGTGGAGTGCCTTTTTCTACAATATTGGGGCTAATTTTACACAGATCTATGTTGGTATAAAATCCTTAGAGGAATTTTCAAAAAACAATCTCCTTGAGCTCCACACCAACAAATACGAGGGTTATCAGCTGTTCCCAAGTAGGGATGGCCAGAAATGCCCAATTCTGAATCCACTGAAATTGCAGAATTTTGCCAGAATTCAAAATGAATTTAGTGGATTTCAAATTTGCATTTGAAAATTGCTAAATTTGTAAACTATTGTGAACATGTTTGTTTTAATTATAAGGTTAAATATGGTTAGTGTGGATTTGCACAAGTATGTTCACAATAAGTTATAATTTCACTTTGAATCTTCACATTTTTTAATTGAATTTTGTCATTCAAGTCCCTTCAACATGCTCAGTAGATATTTTCACTATTTCTGCAAAAACAGTTAGTGCATTACATGAACGTAATTTCAGAATTTAGATGTTGGAATTTTTTAACTTTTTCTAATTAAGAATTAGAAATACAGATCTTCAACTAGAAATTGTAAATTCCAGTGTTAAAGTCTAAATTTGGATTGTTGAAAATAAGTAACAGGCAATTAGGCAGTGCAGTTTCCTTGGATTTATTCCATAGCAAAAGTCGTGCAAAGAGTTCAAACAAAATTGCATCATTTAGTGGTAGATGTGTCAACCACAGTTAAATAACTTGTGCATAGGTGACTGGTGATAACATACATGAATTATCAGGTCCTACTAGGATAGAGGCAGAAGGTGGTGGTTGCAGGGCAAAAAACGGGCAGCCTAAAAGCCGTTTCACACGGCAGTGCATCTTCCGAGACTGGTACACGCCAGTATACAGTAATGTTCAGGTTTTATTTCCTGTAACACATGAGGGGGGCGGGTTGTATCATGACGTCAGCGTTGTCCACATATGCGTAAAGACATCCCCGTCAACCAGAAAAATACTCGTCCGACATCGTAAAAAATGTCACATCATACACGTCGGCATGGCTAATGCATCCCATGGTGGAATGCACCAAGCCAGCACGTAATTGTAGGTCTACAGGATAGACCTAATGGGGGAATGATTCTGTGCAATACTACAACCTTATTATTTGAGTAAGCCTCTTATTTGTTGGTGCGGGTGGACCTTCACTGTGTTTTTCTGCTTTATTAAAATTGCAGCACTAAAGATTTTAGTCTGGCATTATCAGAACAGACTAGCAAAGGATGCAATAAATAGAGCCAGTAAATGAGCCCAGAATTGTTCATTAAACAAAGAATGAGTCTGCTAGTAGTTTTAATTAGATTTCTTTTTTTTTTTTTACTGATTTTAAAGGTCAATCCACTAATGTTGTGAAACACTGAACAAGCACTGACACATTTTATTAAGTGATACATTCCAAAAAAGAGTCTACCTAATAAGCCCAAAGTTACTTGCAGTGGAACCAAACCTATTATAACATAATAGCACATAGTAAAGTCTCTGAAATAGAAGCATTAGCAGGAGCAACAGATTTAAACCCTGACATGGATGTACCAATGTCATTGTTGTTCCCTCTTGATGATAAAGGGTACAAAACAGATATTTTCTTTCATGCATAAAAGATCTTGGCCTATCAAAGATCTTTTGAATTGTGATAGTAATTATGTTATCTTTTCCCTCGTGTGCCCTTGCAACATCTGATATGTAGGCAGAACAAAAGAACAGTTTCTCTCCAGATTAAACATAGATATAGCACAGTAAAAGGAGAGAATAACAATAGTGGAACTTGACATTTTGATCTTCTGCACAACAAAGGTTTTTTTCAATTCTTAAGGCTGTCTTAACACTCAACATCTTACAACAAAAGATTTAACGATTGTGCAGCAGAGAAACTTTTGGGATATTGATATTAGGCACTTAAACACCATAGCGGTAAATTGACATTTTTTGTCCGTTATCTGCTCATCACTAAACTGATAGTGAACAGTTACTAGTTTATAATGCTGAGGCCTGACTGGATAAAAAAACAAATTGCCCCACCTTGGGAAGCTAACTTGCTAGCCAATTATGCTGTGTTACACTGCAAAATGGAAGACCAGGGGTTGACCTGTTCTCCTTCACCCTTACTTTGCCTTAAAAATGATGTTTCCTAAACCTATCACCAGCACATTTTGATGACATCACTGCCCATGTATGATCACAGGTGGAGGGGTGTTGCAGATGTCGGGGGGCTCTTCAGTCAGGTTCTTTAAGAGGAGATTGGCATGGGATCATCACTTGAAGGTAAGTATTTATTGTTAATTTACATTATTTAAGATCATTTATTTATTTTTTTCAGCTTTAACCATTTGTGGAAATGGGGAAGGGTTACATAAGCATCCCTGATTAAATCTCTATATTCTGTGAGTGGCCTATTCCAAGTTATCCATTATATTGTGATACCTAGCTAAACATGGCTGTGGAATGTACGTTATATTCTTGCTCAACATTGTTCTTAGCACAAGCATGATACACCATCAAGATCCAGCATTAGCTCTTTTTACTTCACTAAGACTAAAGCTACATATATACTCATGACTTAAGTTGGTTGAAGTGACCGATAATGCCTCAGCCGATAATCAGGAGTATGTGCAGTAGCCCCTGACCATCACCCCCAAATGATCTGCTAGGGGATCAACTTGGGCGAGCGATGGCTGATTGTATTGTGCACATCGCTCCCCACCTACCGCATGATGTCATACATGTGCCATTCTATTGGCCCTCTGCCCCACCCCCGCATAGCAACAGAGAGTATCGTTACCTGTACAACTAACTTCATATTTGTGCAGCCCGTCCCAGTGATTTTTCCCAAGGGATCAGGTCCTAATACCCAACGGGCGACATCAGTCATAGGTGTGTACGCACTATCCCCCCGAACAATCTAGGAGACCAGGTATAAGTTGCACTGGCTTCAGAACTCTCAGTACTTGAACATTTCTCAGAGATCGCTTGATAACTTTTAGAAAGTAAATCAGGGAAAGAGAAGGCGTTACAATGGGCAAACACTGACTAAAGCATTTATTAATGAACTAGTTGACCTAAGCCTGTTTAAAAAAACGTCTGTAGGTTTCTTCACACCGGCATTGCCACCAGTCAGTGCGCATGCATGAGCACCCATTCGCCACATGCGCACCCATCCACCGCACACACATACCCATCCACCCGGCTCCATGTCGTTGTCCTCCTGTCCCAACGTCTGTTCGTGTTTCACACGCGCAGTAGCACAAACCCAGGGACACAGGGACAGGAGTGTATGCAGGTACAGGTTTTATTGTATAGGTAATCATAAAAATAAGCAGTTTAATTCACTATGTTATTTTGACTACAGTTCCTCTTTAGCTGATCGTGTAACTACAGTATGCCCAGTGATTCATAGATACGCAAAAATCATCCGCACACCCAACTGTATGGTGTGCAAGCTGCAGGACCAAAAAGACAACTGTATAGCAGCCAAAAGTCCTGTAAAATATTGCTGCATCACCAAAAGTATATGCAAATTGAAAACTTAATGAACAACTGGGTTATACACAATAAAACCAATTAAAATGAGGTTCTCACAACACACTGAAAACAACCCTATCCGACACACAACAATGTCTGAACAACCAATGATAAGTGCCTCACCTCTCCGTAAAAGTGACCCTGTAAGCTGTTCGAATCAGAGCCCTGTGAGGAAGATGGGGACCTGGGTCTGGATGATGTAATGTAGAAAAAGTGACATGTGCCAAAAAAGTGCTGATGCCCACCTAGGAATCAGCCATGAATACAATAAAGCACAAAGTGATATACAGTAATAGCATAGAGAAATATGCTCATAATCATAGTTCAATATATACGTGATTATAAGATACAGTATTTTTTGGACTATAAGACGCACCTAGGTTTAGAGGACAAAAAACAAGTAAAAAAATGTATAATAACCTTGTGCATCCATGGTGCAGGGGGTCTTAAGGACTTTGAACCCCCAATTGTTGTCCGCCTTGTGCTTTCCTTGTACCTCTTATGTCCCCTTCCGCCTGTGTCCAAAATTACCTCTTCCCCTGTGTTTTCTGTCCACCTGTGTCCCTGTGTCCTCTGGTGTCCAGTCCCCTGTCCTTCGCCCCCTCTGGTATCACTGTCCCCCTGTCCTCCAATCCCTCTGTCCCCAGTATCCCTGCTCCCCTGTCCTCCACCCCCTCTGTCGCTGTCCCCCATCCCCCTGTCTCCTTCGGTGTCCTCTGTTACATACATAAGATCCGGTGTCCCCTGTTACATACATAATATCTGGTGTCCCCTGTTACAGACATAATGTCTGGTGTCCCCTGTTACATGGTACATAATATCATGGTACATAATATCATAGAGAATGTCTGGTGTCCTCAGTTACATAGAGAATGTCCTGCATTCCCTGTTAGATGTTACCTAGTTTCTGGCTACTGAAGGAGTGCAGTGATTGGCCCCAAAGAGGAGATCCTATTGGAAAGCGAACACAGACAATCAGCGACTGTGATTGGTGGTCTTGGGCAACGCCCCTCACCTGATTCGTAGATGGCCTGAAGATACTTTGCAACAGCAGCCTTCACATTATGTATGTCTGTAATGGGACACTGGACATTAGGTAACATCTAACAGGGGACACTGGACATTCTGGCCTCAATTCACTAAAGGGTGCTAACCTAGTTAGCACGCCTAAAAGCTTTGGACGTGCAAACTAAGGTGCTAAATAGTTTGCATATCTAAAGCTGTTACTGATCGCACGCAAAGTTTAGCGATGTGCAATGTGTGCGAAACATCGCATGCGAAATGTCACACCGGTGCGTGTGAAACGTCAATGTTTTGTGCACACTGGTGCGACGTTTTACACGCACAGCGCACAATTTTGCACGCGTGCTAAGGGGCTTTTCACTGGCGTGCTAACACTTAGCACCCTTTAGTGAATCAAGCCCTCTGTATGTAACAGGACAACGGACGTTATATACCATGTAACAGGAGACACCAGACATTCTCTAAGTAACTGGTCATCGGACATTATGTACCATATAACAGGGGACACCGGACATTCTGTATGTAACATGGGGGACAGTGACAGAGGGGGCAGAGGACCATGATACCAGAGGGGGCAGAGGATGGGGACAGCAGACACTAGAGGGGACAGGGGGCATAGGACAGGCCAGTCCAAAAATGTAGAATTCGAACTAAAAGACGCACCAACTCCTCCCCCCCACACACACACTTTTGAGGGAGAAAAAGTGCATCTTATCGTCCAAAAAATACTGTAAATAAGCAGGGCATACAAATATATGGCTAAAGCAACTAAGTGGTTTACACACTATAACCAGTTCAGCATCCACCAGGATGAGAAAATATAAGAACATAAACCAGTCAAGGTAGAGGGAGGCACAGAAACACTCCACGTGTGGTGTGGTCTATGTGACCACTTTGTCAGGTGCTCCAGGTGATGAAGTTGACTATGCACCGCATGGAGCGTTCCTCCCTCTACCTCGAATTGCCTCTGTTCTCGTATTTTTCATCCTGGTGGATGCTGGACTGGTTATATTATGTAAACCACTTAGTTGCTTTAGCCCTACATTGTATGCCCTGCTCATTTATCTTATAATCACATATATATTGAACTATGACTAGAGTATATTTCTCTATCCTATTACTTTATCACTGTGCACTTTATTATATTCATGGTTGTTTTCTAGGTATTAGCACTTTTTGGGCACAAGTAAATATACCCAGTGATGATCCTCCTCAAACTACTGAGAAGACAAGACACAAATGTGTATCATATTGCAAATATAGCAACAATGTAAATTGGTAGGGTCTCTCATAAGCATACACTAAACCCTAGTTAATCAGTTTGTGTCCCTAAAACCCAGGACATTTGCTCTGTGTGATAGCAGATGAGGCTCCTGTGTGGGCTGCACACTCACAAGTGTCAGCTGGACTGTAAATTAGATACTCTGCAGGCTTTCTGACTGTGGGCACTAGGGATAGTCAATGAGATGCAAATAATTCTAAGTTGATGCAGAATTATGCAAATTAGGTGTGTAAATGTAAGCAGCTTGAAATAGACCAATCAGATTAGAACTTGGTCGGATTTGGTTGGTCCATTTTCAAATAACATAAATGTAAATACAGAATTTGCATAATCCTACATCAACTCGCAATTATTTGCATCTCATTGACCGTCCTTAGTAGGCACAAGCTGAACCGTGTGCACAGTTTCTATAGCACCATACTGGAGCCCAGGAGTTATGTAGATGGGTTTATTAAAGCGGGATGGTCACCATAAAAATCAAATTTCAACAGCAACTGGTCTGAGTCTGTTAAGTGATAAAGATGCTAATCCTGCATTCAAAACTTTCAAAAAATTGTCTGCTGTTATGGTTTAGCGTTGTCACATACCTTAGGAGCACTGGCCCTTTAATAGCCATTGCCTTTCAGTTGCAAGCTGGGGGTTCTTTTTATCTATAATATATTCCTCCTCTTTACTTTATTTCCCTGCCTAGTAAGTAGATCAAATATTTATCTACTTATATACCCTGTATGTGTTTTTTTCCCTGGCATAATATGGGTAATCCTCCTGCTTTAAACATAAACAATAATTGTCAATGGGTTTTTTAACATAATAAAAACCCAATTCATCAGGAGAGACATAAACAACATCAATATCAAAACAAAATGGGGCCTATGGATGGAATCAGTGGTTACAGTGCATGTTAATACTAAGGACTGCGATTTGCCTTCCACTGAGATACCACTGCACTAACCGCCTAAGCTTTAAACTCGTCTTTGTGTTGACAGGTTTACTTCAAGTCAAGCCAGATAAAGGACCTTTAAAAATGAGTTCATTTTGTAGAAACGGCATTTGCATAGAACAATTTTATTACTATAGCAACAGAAGTATGCACATTGGCCAGATAACAATGTTTTGCTAAAAGTCTATAGACAGTGTTGATATTATTATTACAGATTTATACAGCATTTGGAGGTTTTACATTACAGTGGTATAGGCAAAGAAAGTTGCACAATACAACAAGAATGATACAGGTAGTCACAGAATACACTCAGTAGTAGATATGTAGCAGAAGGGCAGAGCAGTAAAAGCAACATCATGGCACATAAAACCTATGCCTTTCCTCCACACTACATAATGTATATATATATTATATTTGACATATAAAGAGGCATATTGTAACGATTGTGGAATTGTTACAATATGCGCTGACGCGGTGGAAATCCTCCACAAACGTGTAATTGGGAGAACCCAGGTTAGGTGCAATGCACCGGTAGAGGGCAATTCCCACCGGCAGATGGAGCTGTGGAGTGCAGACGAGCCCTGCCTCTGCACTGCCACAGATGCCAGTTGGGAATTGTATGAGCAGGATCAAGCAGGGCTGAATAGCCGTCAAAGAGAAATAGCACAGGGACAGACAGAATGTGTGTTCACCAATCTAGTCGCCCCCCAGCGACGGTGAACACACATCAACAGAAAGAAAGCGCGAATGCAATCGCAAGAATGGCGATTGCTAACAGACACCAGATTGAGAAGGACAGAGCACGAGAGTAGCAAAGGCACAGCAAACAAGAATCAGAACAATAAAGAAAATAACAAACGCTAACTAAATGTGAAAACCGCACTCATTCGCAACAACGAACACATTTCTGCACGATCACCGCACGTTAGGCGCCAATTGATAAGCGTGCCACCCTAACTAACCAATGACACACAAACACGAAATAGAGAACGCGAACGCTTGCTAAACGGTTACCTCACCGAGCCTACAACAAGCATTCGTACAAGACAAGACAGAGAGGAGGAGCGGCCAGCAGCAACCGCAGCTCTGGCCTATACTCCCAGACAGAGTTCAGAAGGAACCACCGCTGCTACCGCTAGAGCGAGTGTGATCCAGACAGACAAACAGATGGGGCTACCAGTAGCAACCGCTGCTCTGGTTAGCACCCCTGAGGCAGAATACAGAAGGAAGCACTGCCACTACCATTAGGGATAATGCAATCCAGACAAATGGACAGAAGGGGCTACCAGTAGCAACCGCTGCTCTGGTTAGCACCCCCAGACAGACAGGACGATTCCCTGTTGACCGTCGCTGGCAACAAGGCAATCGAGACACAGAACGATTTCCTGTCGACCGCCGCTGGCGACAGGACAATCGCGACAGAAAGACTGTACAGGCAAAACAGATAATACAACCTGACTGCACTAGAAGAGCTGCCTAGTGCAGTCCTAAGGAATTACTTTAGGATAATATTTAACAAACAGGAAAGGCTGACACTCTAGGAGTGTTTGTCAGTAACAAACCATTATGACCAGCAAAGGATTCTGGGAGAACATGGTATTTATACTGCCAGCCTTCAAAGGAGGCAGCTAGGCAATCTGCATGACAAGTGTATGCAAATTCCTCAGCAGCAGAGCAAGCAGAGCAAGTCTGAAACTTGCAAAGTAAAGACAGGTCTCTTTTCCAGAGACCTGCAGCCCTCAGACTTAAGGAATGGTCAAACAGCTGTCTGTCTGTGCAGACAGCTGAGCGGATCATTACACATATCTTTTTTATGAAGTAAATTGAGATAAGAAAAATGGTGGGAGTTTAGCCTTTCTTGTCTTCTCGCCGCAAGTAGCTTTTTTCTGGTTTGTTTAAGCTTAAACAACTTAGAACTAGTAATGGTCATGTCTAAGAAAACTTCATGAAGAAGCATGTGATCAGTTTGGTCAGGTGATAGATATGTAAGTCTCTTATTTGCTAGTCATGTCCATGAGCAGGAATGAGCAGAAAGTGATCACAGCAAATCAGAGCTCTGCAGATGTATCAGTTGATCAAACAAATCACATGCTTCTCCAGGAGTTCTCCTAGATCGGGCCTTCACTAGTCTTGGGTAGCCCTCCTCTTAGAAATGTTAGTTTACAAACAAACAGCAAATATACTGAATAAGCACAGCACAATGATTTGTACATGACATTTATTTTAACTACTTTCAGACCAAGGTGATTTAAATCTACGCCCTGTTTTGGTGGGCTCCTGGCTGGCAGGGCTTAGATTTGAATCATCATCTGCGGCGCACATTTGCAGTTTCTGTCGCTCCCCGCTGATCGTGCCGCTCAAACCCGAAGTTTCTCGACGCAGCTCACAGGCTCTGCCTGTCTCTCTGGTGGCAGAGCCATGTGAGCCGGTCAGGAACCGATTTCATTGGCTCCTGGCCGTGTCTATCAATGTAAGCCGCTCACATTGGCTTACATTGAAGGACAAGGTCAGGAGCCGATGAAAGCTGCTCCTGACCGGCTCACATGACTCTGCCTTCATAGAGACGGCAAAGTCTATGTCCTGAAGATCCCGGTATGCGTCGATGATGGATGTTGCGGCGGGTATGTGCGGCAATTTGTCGGGATTCCATCATTCTTGTACCAGTGGTATCTGGTCCTTACGGGGACAGAGACTGCTGGCTTAATGTAAAACCAATCCAATACCATTCTGGGATTACATGTATACCTAATAAGAGCATAAAGGAACCTAGGTCCTGATGCACAGTCCCTTCCTCAAGCTCCATCCAAGTATTATACTTATATCCCAGATAATAAGAAAAAGTGCCTAATTATATTCACATTTGAAGGATAAAAGTTTAAAGAGCTGTGGCTTGCTGTTTTTCACTCTCGGGCCTACTTTTTGGTTTAGTTCCTTTGGAGCCATAATTACACAGGCAATGAATAAATTATTTATCTTTTAAATATGATTTATATTTTAATTATGTAAATTAAACACTGCTGTTCTGAATTATGGAATCAAGTTACATATGTTTAGCAGGATCTTAAAATTGAAAGCCAGTCTACAAATGTAACTTCTTAGTGATTAAGAATACGAAAAATAATTATCTGCCAATATGTATGTAAAATATTTAGGTTAAGTATCCAAAAATCTAGGAGTTATTAAGTAAATTATGAATAAATGTCAGTGATGAGCTTCAGTATTACATAAAATTTATTTCACAGTAAAACTAGCATTTTGATTAAAACTACACAAAAAAATGATGATTTTGCTTTATTTCAAATTATTTTTCATTGTGTATTTTTGCCAAAAGGAGTGTTTGAAGAACACTTTAACAATGAATCTAATGCGGACCCTTGTACTCTCTTGCTTCTGTTTTTCATTTTACCTTCGGTCAGGTTACTTCAAACTCTTGGAACTCCTTACTACACTCAGTAAGGACAGATCCAACCATCCCTGGAAGTAGTCAAATGCAGATTGAAAGTCAACCTGTTTAGTATGGAATTGACAAACATGTAGCTTTTTCCCCTGTGATATAATCATTCCTGCCATTAATTACTGAGCTGAGACATACCATGAACTTTTGGATCCGATGCACAAAAACACTTTACAAATATCGTTGTTGCACTTCTCATGACATTGTAAAACCTGCTCTCACTTTAAGAAAGTAAAAGCAGAGGAAAATTGCAGTTCCTCCACTTTTAAGGTCACTCGTGGTGCTCTGTCTTCGCTAATCACCCCTAATTTATTAAATATGCTGATACTACCAAGAGATATTAGTGAAAATTATGTGACACTTTACCTCACAAGGTCCATCCATGGACAGTGCAGACTGATCAGTTTGTAATAGAAACATGCAGAGGTTTTCCAAGTCAGAATGAAACTTATAGTGGAACATCATACTCAGACAAGTGGTGTCCAAATATTTAATGTTCTGATCACATTTCAGATGCTGGTAACAGGTCTTTCAGATGACAATGATTGATTAGACATCAAAGTTTTAAAGAACTCCTAGATGGCAGAAGCCCTCTTCTTTTTAAAAACCTTACTCCCTCTTCAAGATTGTTGCAGCTGTACAACATCATAGTAACACAGTACATAACATTGGTTGAAAAAAGACATCCATCTTTCAAGTTCAACCAGAAAGAAAAAAAATCCACTGTCTTGAGCCTATACATATCCCAGTTGATCAGGTCAAGGAAAAAAAAAAAGACTTAAAAGGCCTAGGCCAATTAGCATTAAAAATTTCTTTCCAACTCCAGGTGGCACTCCAAATCCTGGATCAACTCTCCTGGGAGTTATCTAGTAATTATACATTATGGATTCCCTTCAATGCAAGGAAAGCATCCAAGCCCCCTTTAAATGCAGATATAGAGTTTGCCATAACTATTGTATCTTTCCTCAAAAGAGGGGAGAAAAAGTCAGTGTCTTATGCTCTGAATACTACAAAACAGACTGGTGCTAAAGGAAGTGGACTCTGCATGCACACTTCTGCTGTGCTGTCAGGGGGCTATTGGGCTTCAAAGTCCACTGAATGTAATTGTAGCCACAGGCGATTTCATGGATTAGTTTCCGGCCAGCATTTGTTAAACTAGCATTGTTAATCAGTCGGTCCGATCGTTCATTGACCCCCTACGGTCCTAGAGGCAGGACCAAGGCTCGTCATTACGGCCTATTACAAGACTCCCTGAGTAGCAAAAGTGCTGTGATTAGCCACACAGAGGAGCCATGGTCCCGGACGGCCAGCAGCGGGTGGATCTGATTCAGCATACAGGAGTGACTTTACAGCTGCTGCCTGAAATTCTCCTGTAACAAATGGTAGCCAGGACCTAATATATGAAATCGCTTGTGGCTGCAGTCATGCTCACTGGACTGTGAAGCCCATGGCAGCACAGCGTGCACTCAGAGTGCACTTCCTGTTCACGGCAGTCGGCCCTGCTTCCGCAGTCACTCAGAGAGACATTGGAGGTACTGTGTGGGACATTGGTGGTGCAGATGGAACACAGATTAGGACAACTGGTGACAGACAAGGACACAGGGACAGATGAGGGGGCAAGAGGAGGACAAGGGGTAAAGAGAAGGATACAGGGGATAGATGATGGGGCCAGAGGAGGACAAGGAGTAAAGAGAAGGACACACCCGGTTCTAGGCATTCCACTGACGTAATCTCCCTTCAGTCGGGGCAACTTAATACTGAGGGTACCTCTGGCTGCATAGTACTAAGGGTCACCTGTAGCTATCTATGATGGACGAAGGAAGTAAGGGAAAAGTGAGAGCTGGGTCTGCCAGCACACTTGGTGTGCGGTTCAGCGGGGGTTTGTAGGACGAAGTCTAGGGTGTCAAGACATCTGTGCCTATAGGCTCCCATTATGTAAATCCAGGTCTGGGTGCATCTTATGGTCAGGAGCATCTTATGGTCTGAAAAATATGGTACTTCCTGGAGTAAGATATTTCAGATTTTAACCACTCTTACTGTGAGTGTGAAGGAACCCTTTCTAAATAGATGGCAAAGACTTTCTTCCTCCATTCACAGATCATGTCCCATTTGTCCGTTGTGCAAACTTAGTGAAAAAAAATAATCTGCCAAACTTTTGTATTGCCCTATGATGTATGTATACATGCTAACCAGGTCACCTCTCAGTTGACTTTTTTTCTAAGCTAAATAAGTCCATATTGTTCAACCTTTCTTGGTAACTTAAGTGAAATCTTCTTAATTAATTTAGTTGCCCATCTTTTTACCCATTGTAGAAGGTCAATGTCCTTTCTATAATGTAGTGCCCAAAACTGTATCCCATACTCCAGATGCGGACTCACAAGTGATTTATACAGAGGGAGTAGTATGCTAGCATTTCAAGACTCTATTTCTTGTTTTATGCATCCATATTTTTTTTTTTTGCTTTAGCTGCTGGTGCTTGGCATTTTATATGTTATCCAACCAGTATTCCCAAGTCCTCCTACAGGTCTGATGTTCCCAGCTGTATGCCATTTATTTTATATGGTGCTCTACCCAGGGCCGGATTTGTACTCTTTACCGCCCAAGGCCACTGTCACCAGCCGCCCCCTTCATTATAGGAAGCCAAATGACCCCTCCCCTTCCCTCAAGTATAGGTAACCTGATAACCACCTCTCCAGTATAGGTAGCAAGATGACCCCTCCCCACTGTCTCTCCAGTATAAGTAGCCAGATGACTCCCTTAATCCCTCCTTTTCCCACTCCCCCCTCCTTTCAGTATAGGTAGCCAGCTTGCCTTCACACCACAGCAGCCATCAGTGTCACTCATTTCTCAGCTCATCTGCAGTGCTGAAGCTTTCTCTTCCCCTCTGTCTCCAATGCTGTCCAAGTCCATAGTCGCCCGCCACAATGCAAACGTTTACAGAGAGCAGGATGGCCGCTGAAAAGGCCTCTGGCAGCAGAGTACCGTGGTCAGGCACTTGCCTGATCTCCCTTCACCGCAGCATTCGCAAGCTTGCGAATGCTGCATACGTTTAGCCTACTGCTTTGGTGCCCAGGGGCGTAACAATAGGCCCTGCAGCGCCTGCGCCCGCGGGAGGGCCCGGCATCCCCCTGGGGCCCGCTCGGGGCCGTTTTTTAGGGGCTGGAGGGGTGGCAGCATGAGGGGAAAGCCTTGCCCACAGTCGGCGGGGAGAGGGGAAGTTCCCCCCTCTCCCTCACCTCGGGGCTCTCCCCTCTGCGCCCCCCTCCAGCTAGTGAATGTGTGTGGGCAGCAGCGGCGGCGGGATACATACCTTCTTCCTTGCGTTCCATCGCCGCCTTCTCGCTCTAGCGGCTGACGTCACTTCCGGAAGCGGAAGTGACGTCAGCCGCTAGAGCGAGAAGGCGGCGATGGAACGCAAGGAAGAAGGTATGTATCCCGCCGCCGCTGCTGCCCGCTGCCCACACACATTCACTAGCTGGAGGGGGGCGCAGAGGGGAGAGCCCTGAGGTGAGGGAGAGGGGGGAGTTTCCCCTCTCCCCGCCGACTGTGGGCAAGGCTTTCCCCTCATGCTGCCACCCCTCCAGCCCCCAAAAACCGGCCACGAGCGGGCCCCGGGGGGGGGGGGGGGGGGGGCCCGCTCTGAAATTCTGCAGGGGGATTTTCAGGTGTCTGCTGCCCACATTACGATTTTCAGGTGCCTGCTGCCCACATTACGATTTTCTGGTGTCTGCTGCCCACATTACGATTTTCAGGTGTCTGCTGCCCATATTATGATTTTCTGGTGTCTGCTGCCCACATTGCGATTTTCTGGTGTCTGCTGCCCACATTACGATTTTCTGGTGTCTGCTGCCCACATTGCGATTTTCAGGTGTCTGCTGCCCACATCATGATTTTCTGGTCACTGCTGCCCACATTGCGATTTTCAGGTGTCTGCTGCCCACATTACGATTTTCAGGTGTCTGCTGCCCACATAACGATTTTCAGGTGTCTGCTGCCCACATTGTGATTTTCAGGTGTCTGCTGCCCACATTACGATTTTCAGGTGTCTGCTGCCCACATTGCGATTTTCTGGTGTCTGCTGCCCACATTATGATTTTCTGGTGTATGCTGCCCACATTAGGATTTTCTGGTGACTGCTGCCCACATTGCGATTTTCTGGTGTCTGCTGCCCACATTATGATTTTCTGGTCACTGCTGCCCACATTGCGATATTCTGGTGACTGCTGCCCACATTAGGATTTTCTGGTGTCTGCTGCCCACATTACGATTTTCTGGTCACTGCTGCCCACATTGCGATTTTCTGGTGTCTGCTGCCCACATTACGATTTTCAGGTATCTGCTGCCCACATTACGATTTTCAGGTGTCTGCTGCCCACATTGCGATTTTCAGGTGCCTGCTGCCCACATTACGATTTTCAGGTGCCTGCTGCCCCCATTACGATTTTCAGGTGTCTGCTGCCCACATTACGATTTTCAGGTGTCTGCTGCCCACATTACGATTTTCAGGTGTCTGTTGCCCATATTATGATTTTCTGGTGTCTGCTGCCCACATTACGATTTTCAGGTGTCTGCTGCCCACATTGCAATTCTCTGGTGTCTTCAGCCCACATTACGATTTTCTGGTGTCTGCTGCCCACATTACGATTTTCTGGTGTATGCTGCCCACATTAGGATTTTCTGGTGACTGCTGCCCACATTGCGATTTTCTGGTGACTGTTGCCCACATTGCGATTTTCTGGTGACTGCTGCCCACATTGCGATTTTCTGGTGACTGCTGCCCACATTAGGATTTTCTGGTGACTGCTGCCCACATTACGATTTTCAGGTGTCTGCTGCCCACATTACGATTTTCAGGTGTCTGCTGCCCACATTGCGATTTTCAGGTGCCTGCTGCCCACATTACGATTTTCAGGTGCCTGCTGCCCACATTACGATTTTCAGGTGTCTGCTGCCCACATTACGATTTTCAGGTGTCTGCTGCCCACATTACGATTTTCAGGTGTCTGCTGCCCACATTATGATTTTCAGGTGTCTGCTGCCCATATTATGATTTTCTGGTGTCTGCTGCCCACATTACGATTTTCAGGTGTCTGCTGGCTGCCCACATTGCGATTTTCTGGTGTCTGCTGCCCACATTATGATTTTCTGGTGTATGCTGCCCACATTAGGATTTTCTGGTGACTGCTGCCCACATTGCGATTTTCTGGTGTCTGCTGCCCACATTATGATTTTCTGGTCACTGCTGCCCACATTGTGATATTCTGGTGACTGCTGCCCACATTAGGATTTTCTGGTGTCTGCTGCCCACATTACGATTTTCTGGTCACTGCTGCCCACATTGCGATTTTCTGGTGCCCACATTACGATTTTCAGGTGTCTGCTGCCCACATTGCAATTCTCTGGTGTCTGCTGCCCACATTACGATTTTCTGGTGTCTGCTGCCCACATTACGATTTTCTGGTGTATGCTGCCCACATTAGGATTTTCTGGTGACTGCTGCCCACATTGCGATTTTCTGGTGACTGTTGCCCACATTGCGATTTTCTGGTGACTGCTGCCCACATTGCGATTTTCTGGTGACTGCTGCCCACATAAGGATTTTCTGGTGACTGCTGCCCACATTAGGATTTTCTGGTGTGTGCTGCCCACATTATGATATTCTGGTGACTGACTGCTGCCCACATTAGGATTTTCTGGTGACTGACTGCTGCCCACATTAGGATTTTCTGGTGACTGCTGCCCACATTACGATATTCTGGTGACTGCTGCCCACATTAGGATTTTCTGGTGACTGATGCCCACATTGCGATTTTCTGGTGACTGCTGCCCACATGGCGATTTTCTGGTGACTGCTGCCCACATGGCGATTTTCTGGTGACTGCTGCCCACATTGCGATTTTCTGGTGAACTCTGCCCACATTACGATTTTCTGGCCCACATTACGATTTTCTGGTGAACACTGCCCACGTTACGATTGTCTGGTGAATGCTGTCCACGTTATGATTTTCTGGTGAACGCTGCCCACATTACGATTTTCTGGCCCACATTACGATTTTCTGGTGAACACTGCCCACGTTACGATTGTCTGGTGAATGCTGTCCATGTTACAATTTTCTGGTGAACGCTGCCCACATTACGATTTTCTGGTGAACTCTGCCCACATTACGATTTTCTGTCCCACATTACGATATTCTGGTGAACGCTGCCCAGATTACGATTGTCTGGTGAATGCTGTCTACGTTACAATTTTCTGGTGACTGCTGCTCACGTTACGATTTTCTGGTGACTGGTGCCCACATTACGATTTTCTGGTGAACTCTGCCCACATTATGATTTTCTGGTGAACTCTGCCCACATTATGATTTTCTGGTGAACGCTGCCCACATTACGATTGTCTGGTGAATGCTGTCCACGTTACAATTTTCTGGTGACTGGTGCCCACATTACGATTTTCTGGTGAACTCTGCCCACATTATGATTTTCTAAAGGCCCACATTACGATTTTCTGGTGAACTCTGCCCACATTACGATTTTCTGGCCCACATTACGATTGTCTGGTAAAATGCTGCCCACTTTACAATTAATTTACAGTGAAACGCTGCACCATTACGATTATTTGGCACCTATGGGGGGGGGGGGGCCCATCCAAATATTTGCAGGGGGGCCCAGTGATTTCTAGTTACGCCCCTGTTGGTGCCCTTGCTCCTGTGGTGCCCTAGGCCATGGCCTAGGAGGCCTTGGCCTAAATCCGGCCCTGGCTCTACCATTGGTATGTCCTAGGTGCATTACCTTACATTTATCGGCATTAAATTTAATCTCTTATGTGTCTGCACATATGGCCATGTTGTCAAGATCCTGTTGTGATATGCATGCACGGCACAGCACACGGCAATATTACCTGTACTTACATGTGGAAGTACCGCAAGATATTCTAGTAGCGGTACTCCAGTGACCGCTACTATGGTAACACGTGCATTACAATACTAACAGTCACACTACTAGCGTATCTCATGGTACTTCCGCACATAATACAGGTAATATTTGCCATGTGCTATGCATGCATGGTAATATTAATACTTATTGATGAATCAACCTCTGAGGCCCTTGTTCAATTCACTTTTCCTCTTAAGTTTTCTCCTAGATGATAGTTTACAGCTTATTAATAAAATGCCTTTTAAGTCACCATCAAGCAGAAAATACTCAAATAATTTTGACAGTACTTTTTCATCAACCGTTTAGTACTTTTTCAATTGCAAAGTGTTAAAAAGTTATTTTAAACAGAAGATGAAAAATTATCTCCTAGGAGAAAACTTAGGAGAAAAGGTAAATTGGATATAGGACAATCTGTCTAAGTGTTGATAATTCTGCATTATTTTGGTGGAAAGTGGTACCTATGTCTGTATTGAGGGTCTTGCACAAGAGTTATACTATTAATTACCCCATTAAAATTTAGAATCCTAGAAAGGAAGACTTCACCTTAGTTCCTATCTCTATGATAACATTACTGAGAGCATAGTGTAAATCAAAATACGTATGTATATATATATATATATATATATATATATATATATATGTATATGTGTATATATATATATATATATATATATATATATATATATATATATATATATATACTGTATATATAAGAGTGGCAGTATAGTTACATGGTTATTTGGGTTGAAAAAATACATACATCCATCGAGTTCAACCAGAAAACCAGTATAAACTTTTTTCTTCATGGTGTAGGAAAGATAAAGCACTTCTAAAACATTTGTATTACTGTCTCTGTCCTCTTTAAAAAATCCAAGTGCTTGTCCTATCAAAGTCCACAAATGGTGAGAATCTCCACCAACAAGGATGCAGGCAGCTATGAAACCAGAAAAACATTCTGACACTGGCATGTTTAGACCACACTTTCCAAAATTCACAAAAAACTTTGATTGTTCTTTCACTCCAATCTACTGCAACAAGGCCAAGTTTTCCCTTGAAATTAAAACTGTAGTAATATTAATCATAACATCAAATGAAATAAATAGGTCGAAATGCTACATGACTGATGTGAATGTCTCAGTGTATGTCAATGACACCCTTTTATGCTCAGGTGACACTAAACTTTTATAAAAAGTGAGACGGAGGTAATCGCTACATTTTGAGAAATTCTCCAAGTTCCAGATAACCTGGCATAAGGGCTCTCTCCTGCATATTGACTGTATGACTAGACCTTTAGACCCAATTCCATCCCAAATCCCAATAGCTTAATCATTTAAATGCTTAAGGATAACAATATCTGCTAATGTAAAGAAATACATTAACCTAAACTGAACTCCAGTTGTTAAAGAGTGTTTGCAAAACCTTCATGACTGGCTTAATTGCTTTTATCTCCAGTGAGCAGAGAAGATCTTAAATGGTACTCTTTCTAAAACTTTAGTTACATACTACATAATTTGCATACCTGGAGCCCCCCCAAAAACTATTTATCAAACTGTATTTAGTAATCAGAATGATTATGTGGAAGGCTAAAGCAGCACTCTTCAAAGTCAAAGGGAGTCTCTCACTGTCTTATGCTTTTATTTGCTTGCTCGTGGCAAAACCAGTAGGGAGGAGCTTGGCACATCGGTGAATAGTGATGCTCAAATACCCCTTTTTAAAATTCGAGTTTGGTCGAATTCGAATAGTAAATTATTCGAGGTCAGTCGAATATTCGAGTCGAATAATTTTTACTATTCGATTCGACCTCGGACTTCGAGCTCACTATTCGAGTCGGTATTCGAGCTCACTATTCGAGCTGACTATTCGAATTGGCCTTAAATAGCTTCCAACACTTGTTTTGAGGGTGAATGATGCAAGAAACATCTTTTTTTCCAAGTAACAACAGCAAGTGATTATGTGGGGATGTTCCTTTAAAAAAAAATGTGGAAAGAGAAGTTGTGTCCTAAATTTTGTTCAGTAGTGTTACTGTATATACTTGTTCTTCTTCTTCTTTATCTTTCTTCTTCTTCTAGATCTTCTTCTTCTATATCTTCTTCTTCTTCTTCTTCTTCTTCTTCTTCTTCATCATCTTCTTCTTCTTCTTCATCATCTTCTTCTTCATCTTCTTCATCTTCTTCTTCATCTTCATCTTCATCTTCTTCTTCATCTTCATCTTCTTCATCTTCTTCTTCTTCATCTTCTTCTTCTTCTTCTTCTTCATCTTCTTCTTCTTCATCTTCTTCTTCTTCATCTTCTTCTTCTTCATCTTCTTCATCTTCTTCTTCTTCATCTTCTTCATCTTCTTCTTCTTCTTCTTCATCTTCTTCTTCTTCATCTTCTTCTTCTTCATCTTCTTCATCTTCTTCTTCTTTTTCATCTTCTTCTTCATCTTCTTCTTCATCTTCTTCTTCATCTTCTTCTTCTTCATCTTCTTCATCTTCTTCTTCTTTATCTTCTTCTTCTTTTTCATCTTCTTCTTCATCATCTTCACGTATTTCTCTTTTCAATTTTTTTTTAAAGAAATGCAGCTATTTTTGAGCGTAACAAATAGCTGGTGGGCGCACGCATGTTGGAAGCGCCATTGTATGTGCTCCCTGGCAGTGGAAACACAAAGACAGCGGGAGGTAAATTCAGCAGCAGGAGGAGGAGGATGAGTGTGTGGCAGCAGGCAGTCAATGAGGCAGGCAGCTCGCCGTGACATAATAGCCCTGGTACCTAGCGGTGATACCAGGGCTGTAAATAAACACAACAGGAGGTCCCAGACAGCGGTCGTGCAGCCCACATTGTGTCCAATACACAACTGGGACAACACAGTTTTCAACCCGGGCACCTCAGAAAAATTAAACCTTTTTTTTTTTTTAATGGTTTTTTGGTTTTTTGTTTTACAACCAATATAGCTATTGTTTGACGTAATAGCTGGTGGCAGAGTGGCAGCAGAAGAAGGTAATGCTGTGTACCCTGGCAGTGGGAAACACAGACAGACAGCAGCAGCAGGAGGAGGAATGGAGGAGTAGGCGAGCAGCTATTGTTTGACGTAATAGCTGGTGGCAGAGTGGCAGCAGAAGGTAAATCATCTGTGTACCCTGGCAGTGGGAAACACAGACAGACAGCAGCAGCAGCAGCAGGAGGAGGTGTGGAGGAGCAGTGTGAGTGTGGCAGCAGGTAGGCAGCGTGACATAATAGCCCTGGTACCTAGCGGTGATACCAGGGCTGTAAATAAACACAACAGGAGGTCCCAGACAGCGGTCGTGCAGCCCACATTGTGTCCAATACACAACTGGGACAACACAGTTTTCAACCCGGGCACCTCAGAAAAATTAAACCTTTTATTTTTTTTAATGGTTTGTTTGGTTTTGGTTTTGCAACCAATATAGCTATTGTTTGACGTAATAGCTGGTGGCAGAGTGGCAGCAGAAGAAGGTAATGCTGTGTACCCTGGCAGTGGGAAACACAGACAGACAGCAGCAGCAGGAGGAGGAATGGAGGAGTAGGCGAGCAGCTATTGTTTGACGTAATAGCTGGTGGCAGAGTGGCAGCAGAAGGTAAATCATCTGTGTACCCTGGCAGTGGGAAACACAGACAGACAGCAGCAGCAGCAGCAGGAGGAGGTGTGGAGGAGCAGTGTGAGTGTGGCAGCAGGTAGGCAGCGTGACATAATAGCCCTAGCGGTGATACCAGGGCTGTAAATAAACACAACAGGAGGTCCCAGACAGCGGTCGTGCAGCCCACATTGTGTCCAATACACAACTGGGACAACACAGTTTTCAACCCGGGCACCTCAGAAAAATTAAACCTTTTTTTTTTTTAATGGTTTTTTGGTTTTTGGTTTTACAACCAATATAGCTATTGTTTGACGTAATAGCTGGTGGCAGAGTGGCAGCAGAAGAAGGTAATTCTGTGTACCCTGGCAGTGGGAAACACAGACAGACAGCAGCAGCAGGAGGAGGAATGGAGGAGTAGGCGAGCAGCTATTGTTTGACGTAATAGCTGGTGGCAGAGTGGCAGCAGAAGGTAAATCATCTGTGTACCCTGGCAGTGGGAAACACAGACAGACAGCAGCAGCAGCAGCAGGAGGAGGTGTGGAGGAGCAGTGTGAGTGTGGCAGCAGGTAGGCAGCGTGACATAATAGCCCTGGTACCTAGCGGTGATACCAGGGCTGTAAATAAACACAACAGGAGGTCCCAGACAGCGGTCGTGCAGCCCACATTGTGTCCAATACACAACTGGGACAACACAGTTTTCAACCCGGGCACCTCCGAAAAATTAAACCTTTTATTTTTTTTAATGGTTTGTTTGGTTTTGGTTTTGCAACCAATATAGCTATTGTTTGACGTAATAGCTGGTGGCAGAGTGGCAGCAGAAGAAGGTAATTCTGTGTACCCTGGCAGTGGGAAACACAGACAGACAGCAGAAGGGCAGTACACAGCAGCCCACTGTAGGTGTAAAATGTGTGGCTGCAGGCGACGTAATAGTCAAAGTGAACCAGGCTGGCTTAGTGAGCAGGAGCCAGGAGGTGGTAAAGGGTGGTAAGGCACATTAACGATGGTTCCGGCAGCCAGTTCATGTCCCCCTCTCGCCGACAACAGGGGCCAGGAACTCGCCTTCCACCCACGCCTGGTTCATCTTGAGAAACGTCAGTCTGTCCACAGACTTGTGAGACAGACGTGAGCGTTTCTCGGTGACCACGCCACCAGCTGCACTGAAGCAGCGCTCGGACAGCACGCTGGAAGGGGGGCAGGACAGCACTTCCAGGGCGTACTGCGCCAGCTCGCTCCAGATCTCCATGCGCTTGACCCAATACTCCATGGGATCAACAGGGGCATCGCTGTCAAGCCCGCTGTACGACCCCATGTAGTCAGCCACCATGCGGGTCAGGCGCTGGCTGTGACCGGAGGAGGATGCTGCTGCATGCATCTCCTCTCTAGTCACTGCTGCCGGAGCCTCTACAGTCCTGTAGAGCTCGTGGCTGAGAGACAGCAGGTCTGTGGGGCGCTTGCTGCTGCTGGATGCAGGCACCTGCTGCTGCCTCTGTGCTGGCTGCTGGACAGTGGGGGTGGAAGGCTGGGGGAAGGCTTCCTCCAAGCGCTCAACAAGGGCCTGCTGCAAGCTCCTTATTTGTTGCGCTGGGTCTCCTCCTGCAGGCGGCAGGAACTGGCTCAACTTCCCCTTGAGGCGTGGGTCCAACATCATGCTGATCCAGATGTCCTCCCTCTGCTTCATCTGGATCACCCTGGGGTCCCTGCGCAGGCACGTCAGCATGTGCGCTGCCATTGGGAAGAGGCGGGCCACGTCTGCTGGCACATCGACGTCAGTGCTGTCCTCATCCTCCTCCTCTGCCGCCTCATCCTCTCTCCACCCCCGCACCAACTCAGCTGCGCTGTGCTGATCCCCCTCATCAGCAGCCAGGTCAGGGACCTCCACCAAGTCCTCCTCCTCCTCCCCCTCAGAGGTGGACTGCGCAGCTGGTTGCCGCTCCTGCTGGTCCAAGGCTGCCGCTCCCTGTTCCAGCAAAGCATCGAGGGCCCTGTTCAGCAGAGAAACCAGGGGCACCCACTCGCAGACCATAGCATGGTCCCTGCTCACCATGTTTGTGGCCTGCAGGAAGGGAGCCAGCACAAAGCACACCTGCTGCATGTGCCTCCAGTCATCATCGGGGACGATGGACGGGATGTTGCTGGTCTTGTCCCTTCTCTGAGCTGCGGAAACAGTGGCCAGGGCAAGGTACTGGTTGACAGCGTGCCTCTGTTCAACCAGACGCTCCAACATCGCCAGGGTGGAGTTCCAGCGAGTCGGAACGTCAAGGATCAGCCGATGGCGTGGCAGATCCAGCTCCTTTTGCACGTCTTCCAGGCTCGCACAGGCTGCAGCCGAGCGCCGGAAGTGACGCACAACATTCCTTGCCGTTTCCAGCAGTTCGCCCATCCCCTGGTAGGTGCGCAGGAACTTCTGCACCACCAGGTTCAGCACGTGGGCAAGACAGGGGATGTGGGTCAGGTTTCCCCTGTCTATTGCGGCAACCAGATTGGCCCCATTGTCGGCCACCACCTCTCCGACTCTGAGGCCTCTGGGGGTCAGCCAAATCCTCTCCTGCTCCTGGAGTTTGGCCAACACATGGGTTGCCGTCAGCTTGGTCTTCCCAAGGCTGACCAAGTGCAGCAGCGCTTGGCAGTGGCGGGCCTTCACGCTGCTGCTGAGGCGGGGGGTTTGGCCAGGTGTGCCGGAGGATGGCAGAGGATCGGAGGAACCTGCTGCAGTTCCCCTGACCCTGCGGGGTGGCACCACCCACTGTGTTGCTGCTGCTGCTGTGCCCGCTGCTGCTCTCCCATCCTCACCCCCTTCCACCAAGCTGACCCAGTGGACAGTGAAGGACAGGTAGCGGCCTGTCCCGAAGCGGCTGCTCCAGGAGTCCATGGTGACGTGGACCCTTTCACCAACCGCGTGCTCCAGCCCTCGCTCCACATTGGCCATCACAAAGCGGTGCAGTGCAGGAATGGCCTTGCGGGCAAAGAAGTGTCTGCTGGGGAGCTGCCAGTCTGGGGCTGCGCAAGCAAGCAGCGCACGAATGTCGCTCCCCTCCTGCACGAGCGTGTACGGCAGGAGTTGGGAGCACATGGCCCGTGCCAGCAAGCCGTTCAGCTGCCGCACGCGACGGCTGCTGGGAGGCAGAGCCCTAACCACCCCCTGGAAGGACTCGCTCAAAAGGCTCTGGCGTGGCCTTTTGCTGGCACGGGAATCAGCAGACACAGCGGAGGAGGCCACTGAGGACTGGCTGCCAGAACAGGCCTCAGTGTCGGCGGCAGGAGTTGCAGAGGGGGGAGGAGCAGTGCGTTTCCGCACTCCTGCTGGTGCTGCTGGAGGAGCAGGAGGGCGGGTGGCTGCTGTTGCTGCTGCTGCTGCTGAAGGCTGTGCAGTGATGGGTGTGGTGCCACTGCCAGCACCAGATGCCTTCAGCCTCTGGAACTCCTCATGCTGGTGGAAATGTTTAGCCGCAAGGTGGTTGATGAGCGAGCTGGTGCAGAACTTTAAGGGGTCTGCACCTCTGCTCAACTTCCGCTGACAGTGGTTGCAAGTGGCGTACTTGCTGTACACAGTGGGCATGGTGAAATATCGCCAGATTGGTGACTTAAACATCCCCCTACGGCATGGAAGCGCTGCTGCCTGTCTCCCTGTGGTGGTTGGGGGGGGGGCTTGGGGGGCTTGGGTGCGGCTGGTGGTGGTACTGGCAGATGCTGCTGCTGCTGCTGCTGAGCCTGAGACACCAGCAGGCTGTGGGACCTGCCTACTGCTGCTGCCAATGCTTGCAATGATGCGCCTCCTTGCAAGGCCAACAAGAGCATCCTCCTCCTCCTCCTCAGAGCTGCTGAGGACGACATCCCCTGGAGGTGGTGGCACCCAGTCTCTGTCTGTCACCGGGTCATCATCATCCTCCCCCTCCTGAAACATGTCCTGCTGGGATGAGGACCCCCCAAACTCCTCTCCTGATGCATGGATGGGCTGCTTGACTGTCGCCACAGTCTTGCTGTCCAATCCCTCATCCCCCAAAGTGCCCATCAGCATCTCCTCCTCAAGATCGCCAACAACAGCAGACAATTTACTCATGATGCCTGGGGTCAAAAGACTGCTGAATGACAGGTCGGCGAGTGACGGTGAACTGGCCTCCTCCCCAGACCCTGCTGGGCGGCTGCTGCGAACAGGGGTGGTGGTGGTGGTGGTGGTGAGGGTGGAGGCCTCGGATGCAGAGCTGATGGCGGGCTGCTCATCCTCCGTCATGAGTTGCACCACAGTGTCTGCATCCTTTTCCTCAATGGGACGTTTCCGACCCGGCTGGAGGAAAATGGGAGCAGGTGCTACACGCTGCTGCTGCTGTGTCTCTGCAGCGTGAGTTGCAGATGCTCCTGCTGGGCGGCGCCCAAGGCGTCCACGGCCAGTGGCTATGGGAGGAATGTTAGCCACTGACGCTGCTGCTGCTGCTGCGGAACTGTGCATGGTGGCGCGCCCGCGGCCGCGGCTTGCCACAATGCTGCTCCCTCTCCTCCTGATTCCCTTGCTGCCCTTCCCCTTGCCCAAACCGCGCTGGCTGCCACTTCCAGACATCTTCAATGTTTTGGGCGTATAGAGAAAAGTTTTTTAAAAGGGCGGCTGAAAAGTGGGGTACTTTAATGGAGTGGGTTGGTTGGTGAGGTGACTGAGTGAGTGTCCCCTAGTACAGTAAGTAAGTAGTAACAGTCAGGAAGTACAACTAGCAGTTACAATAATCAGTAGTAATCACAAGTAAATTTAGTGTGTGTACACTCAGACAGTGAGTGCACGCACGCAGGAGCTAGTAGCCTATGGACAGTGACTGAGTGTCCTAGACTCCTAGTACAGTAAGAGTAAGTAGTAACAGTAAGTAGAACTAACTAATTACGATAATCAATCAGCGATCAGAAGGAAATAGAGTGTGTGTTGTGTGTGTACACTCAGACAGTGAGTGCACGCACGCAGGAGCTAGTAGCCTATGAACACAGTGACTGAGTGTCCTAGACTCCTAGTACAGTAAGAGTAAGTAGTAACAGTAAGTAGAACTAACTAATTACAATAATCAATCAGCGATCAGAAGGAAATGGAGTGTGGGTGTGTGTACACTCAGACAGTGAGTGCACGCACGCAGGAGCTAGTAGCCTATGAACACAGTGACTGAGTGTCCTAGACTCCTAGTACAGTAAGAGTAAGTAGTAACAGTAAGTAGAACTAACTAATTACAATAATCAATCAGCGATCAGAAGGAAATGGAGTGTGGGTGTGTGTACACTCAGACAGTGAGTGCACGCACGCAGGAGCTAGTAGCCTATGAACACAGTGACTGAGTGTCCTAGACTCCTAGTACAGTAAGAGTAAGTAGTAACAGTAAGTAGAACTAACTAATTACAATAATCAATCAGCGATCAGAAGGAAATGGAGTGTGGGTGTGTGTACACTCAGACAGTGAGTGACCGCACGCAGGAGCTAGTAGCCTATGGACAGTGACTGAGTGTCCTAGACTCCTAGTACAGTAAGAGTAACTAGTAACAGTAAGTAGAACTAACTAATTACAATAATCAATCAGCGATCAGAAGGAAATGGAGTGTGGGTGTGTGTACACTCAGACAGTGAGTGCACGCACGCAGGAGCTAGTAGCCTATGAACACAGTGACTGAGTGTCCTAGACTCCTAGTACAGTAAGAGTAAGTAGTAACAGTAAGTAGAACTAACTAATTACAATAATCAATCAGCGATCAGAAGGAAATGGAGTGTGGGTGTGTGTACACTCAGACAGTGAGTGCACGCACGCAGGAGCTAGTAGCCTATGAACACAGTGACTGAGTGTCCTAGACTCCTAGTACAGTAAGAGTAAGTAGTAACAGTAAGTAGAACTAACTAATTACAATAATCAATCAGCGATCAGAAGGAAATGGAGTGTGGGTGTGTGTACACTCAGACAGTGAGTGCACGCACGCAGGAGCTAGTAGCCTATGAACACAGTGACTGAGTGTCCTAGACTCCTAGTACAGTAAGAGTAAGTAGTAACAGTAAGTAGAACTAACTAATTACAATAATCAATCAGCGATCAGAAGGAAATGGAGTGTGGGTGTGTGTACACTCAGACAGTGAGTGACCGCACGCAGGAGCTAGTAGCCTATGGACAGTGACTGAGTGTCCTAGACTCCTAGTACAGTAAGAGTAACTAGTAACAGTAAGTAGAACTAACTAATTACAATAATCAATCAGCGATCAGAAGGAAATGGAGTGTGGGTGTGTGTACACTCAGAGAGTGAGTGCACGCACGCAGGAGCTAGTAGCCTATCAACACAGTGACTGAGTGTCCTAGACTCCTAGTACAGTAAGAGTAAGTAGTAACAGTAAGAAGAACTAACTAATTACAATAATCAATCAGCGATCAGAAGGAAATGGAGTGTGGGTGTGTGTACACTCAGACAGTGAGTGACCGCACGCAGGAGCTAGTAGCCTATGAACACAGTGACTGAGTGTCCTAGACTCCTAGTACAGTAAGAGTAAGTAGTAACAGTAAGTAGAACTAACTAATTACAATAATCAATCAGCGATCAGAAGGGTGTGTGTACACTCAGACAGTGAGTGCACGCACGCAGGAGCTAGTAGCCTATGAACACAGTGACTGAGTGTCCTAGACTCCTAGTACAGTAAGAGTAAGTAGTAACAGTAAGAAGAACTAACTAATTACAATAATCAATCAGCGATCAGAAGGAAATGGAGTGTGGGTGTGTGTACACTCAGACAGTGAGTGCACGCACGCAGGAGCTAGTAGCCTATGAACACAGTGACTGAGTGTCCTAGACTCCTAGTACAGTAAGAGTAAGTTGTAACAGTAAGTAGAACTAACTAATTACAATAATCAATCAGCGATCAGAAGGAAATGGAGTGTGGGTGTGTGTACACTCAGACAGTGAGTGACCGCACGCAGGAGCTAGTAGCCTATGGACAGTGACTGAGTGTCCTAGACTCCTAGTACAGTAAGAGTAACTAGTAACAGTAAGTAGAACTAACTAATTACAATAATCAATCAGCGATCAGAAGGAAATGGAGTGTGGGTGTGTGTACACTCAGACAGTGAGTGCACGCACGCAGGAGCTAGTAGCCTATGGACAGTGACTGAGTGTCCTAGACTCCTAGTACAGTAAGAGTAAGTAGTAACAGTAAGAAGAACTAACTAATTACAATAATCAATCAGCGATCAGAAGGAAATGGAGTGTGGGTGTGTGTACACTCAGACAGTGAGTGCACGCACGCAGGAGCTAGTAGCCTATCAACACAGTGACTGAGTGTCCTAGACTCCTAGTACAGTAAGAGTAAGTAGTAACAGTAAGTAGAACTAACTAATTACAATAATCAATCAGCGATCAGAAGGAAATGGAGTGTGGGTGTGTGTACACTCAGACAGTGAGTGCACGCACGCAGGAGCTAGTAGCCTATGAACACAGTGACTGAGTGTCCTAGACTCCTAGTACAGTAAGAGTAAGTAGTAACAGTAAGTAGAACTAACTAATTACAATAATCAATCAGCGATCAGAAGGAAATGGAGTGTGGGTGTGTGTACACTCAGACAGTGAGTGCACGCACGCAGGAGCTAGTAGCCTATGAACACAGTGACTGAGTGTCCTAGACTCCTAGTACAGTAAGAGTAAGTAGTAACAGTAAGTAGAACTAACTAATTACAATAATCAATCAGCGATCAGAAGGAAATGGAGTGTGGGTGTGTGTACACTCAGACAGTGAGTGACCGCACGCAGGAGCTAGTAGCCTATGGACAGTGACTGAGTGTCCTAGACTCCTAGTACAGTAAGAGTAACTAGTAACAGTAAGTAGAACTAACTAATTACAATAATCAATCAGCGATCAGAAGGAAATGGAGTGTGGGTGTGTGTACACTCAGACAGTGAGTGCACGCACGCAGGAGCTAGTAGCCTATGAACACAGTGACTGAGTGTCCTAGACTCCTAGTACAGTAAGAGTAAGTAGTAACAGTAAGTAGAACTAACTAATTACAATAATCAATCAGCGATCAGAAGGAAATGGAGTGTGGGTGTGTGTACACTCAGACAGTGAGTGCACGCACGCAGGAGCTAGTAGCCTATGAACACAGTGACTGAGTGTCCTAGACTCCTAGTACAGTAAGAGTAAGTAGTAACAGTAAGTAGAACTAACTAATTACAATAATCAATCAGCGATCAGAAGGAAATGGAGTGTGGGTGTGTGTACACTCAGACAGTGAGTGCACGCACGCAGGAGCTAGTAGCCTATGAACACAGTGACTGAGTGTCCTAGACTCCTAGTACAGTAAGAGTAAGTAGTAACAGTAAGTAGAACTAACTAATTACAATAATCAATCAGCGATCAGAAGGAAATGGAGTGTGGGTGTGTGTACACTCAGACAGTGAGTGACCGCACGCAGGAGCTAGTAGCCTATGGACAGTGACTGAGTGTCCTAGACTCCTAGTACAGTAAGAGTAACTAGTAACAGTAAGTAGAACTAACTAATTACAATAATCAATCAGCGATCAGAAGGAAATGGAGTGTGGGTGTGTGTACACTCAGACAGTGAGTGCACGCACGCAGGAGCTAGTAGCCTATGAACACAGTGACTGAGTGTCCTAGACTCCTAGTACAGTAAGAGTAAGTAGTAACAGTAAGAAGAACTAACTAATTACAATAATCAATCAGCGATCAGAAGGAAATGGAGTGTGGGTGTGTGTACACTCAGACAGTGAGTGACCGCACGCAGGAGCTAGTAGCCTATGAACACAGTGACTGAGTGTCCTAGACTCCTAGTACAGTAAGAGTAAGTAGTAACAGTAAGTAGAACTAACTAATTACAATAATCAATCAGCGATCAGAAGGGTGTGTGTACACTCAGACAGTGAGTGCACGCACGCAGGAGCTAGTAGCCTATGAACACAGTGACTGAGTGTCCTAGACTCCTAGTACAGTAAGAGTAAGTAGTAACAGTAAGAAGAACTAACTAATTACAATAATCAATCAGCGATCAGAAGGAAATGGAGTGTGGGTGTGTGTACACTCAGACAGTGAGTGCACGCACGCAGGAGCTAGTAGCCTATGAACACAGTGACTGAGTGTCCTAGACTCCTAGTACAGTAAGAGTAAGTAGTAACAGTAAGTAGAACTAACTAATTACAATAATCAATCAGCGATCAGAAGGAAATGGAGTGTGGGTGTGTGTACACTCAGACAGTGAGTGACCGCACGCAGGAGCTAGTAGCCTATGGACAGTGACTGAGTGTCCTAGACTCCTAGTACAGTAAGAGTAACTAGTAACAGTAAGTAGAACTAACTAATTACAATAATCAATCAGCGATCAGAAGGAAATGGAGTGTGGGTGTGTGTACACTCAGACAGTGAGTGCACGCACGCAGGAGCTAGTAGCCTATGAACACAGTGACTGAGTGTCCTAGACTCCTAGTACAGTAAGAGTAAGTAGTAACAGTAAGAAGAACTAACTAATTACAATAATCAATCAGCGATCAGAAGGAAATGGAGTGTGGGTGTGTGTACACTCAGACAGTGAGTGCACGCACGCAGGAGCTAGTAGCCTATCAACACAGTGACTGAGTGTCCTAGACTCCTAGTACAGTAAGAGTAAGTAGTAACAGTAAGTAGAACTAACTAATTACAATAATCAATCAGCGATCAGAAGGAAATGGAGTGTGGGTGTGTGTACACTCAGACAGTGAGTGCACGCACGCAGGAGCTAGTAGCCTATGAACACAGTGACTGAGTGTCCTAGACTCCTAGTACAGTAAGAGTAAGTAGTAACAGTAAGTAGAACTAACTAATTACAATAATCAATCAGCGATCAGAAGGAAATAGAGTGTGGGTGGTGTGTGTACACTCAGACAGTGAGTGACCGCACGCAGGAGCTAGTAGCCTATGAACACAGTGACTGAGTGTCCTAGACTCCTAGTACAGTAAGAGTAAGTAGTAACAGTAAGTAGAACTAACTAATTACAATAATCAATCAGCGATCAGAAGGAAATAGAGTGTGGGTGGTGTGTGTACACTCAGACAGTGAGTGACCGCACGCAGGAGCTAGTAGCCTATGAACACAGTGACTGAGTGTCCTAGACTCCTAGTACAGTAAGAGTAAGTAGTAACAGTAAGTAGAACTAACTAATTACGATAATCAATCAGCGATCAGAAGGAAATGGAGTGTGGGTGTGTGTACACTCAGACAGTGAGTGCACGCACGCAGGAGCTAGTAGCCTATGGACAGTGACCGAGTGTCCTAGACTCCTAGTACAGTAAGAGTAAGTAGTAACAGTAAGTACAACTAACTAATTACGATAATCAATCAGCGATCAGAAGGAAATAGAGTGTGTGTTGTGTGTGTACACTCAGACAGTGAGTGCAGTGCGCACACGCAGGAGCTAGTAGCCTATATGAACAGTGACAGTGAGTGTCCCTACGGGTACAGTAAGAGTAAGTAGTAAGTAAGTACAACTAAATAACAATAATCTATCAGTAATCAGAAGGAAATAGAGTGTGTGTACACACAGACAGTGAGTGAGTGCACACACGCAGGAGCTAGCTAGTAGCCTATAAACAGTGACAGTCAGTGAGTGTCCTACTCCTAGTACAGTATAACTACAATACTATTAGTAAAGGACAGCAGAAATACTGGTATAGATGAGAGAAATAAACAGAGGACAGCTGCCCACAGAGGCAAGGCCCCCCTGAGGCCTAAACCTGTAAGCTTGCAGCAGCTGCCTGTCTCTAATGTAACACACAAGCTACTAACTAAAATACAATGTCTATCTAACTAACAACAATATAGGTG
This sequence comes from Hyperolius riggenbachi, assembly GCF_040937935.1. Lineage (NCBI taxonomy): Eukaryota > Metazoa > Chordata > Amphibia > Anura > Hyperoliidae > Hyperolius > Hyperolius riggenbachi. Next base: position 135,950,204 of record NC_090652.1, on the reverse strand, counting down.
TATATGGCAGGTGTAGGTGAGCAAAAACGCTAGGTAAATGATCACAATAGAGCACTTGCTAAGCCAAAGCACAAAGGAGCAACTCTCTCTCTGTACAAGTCTCAGGCAAGCATGGAGAAACGGAACATGGCGGCCGCTATTTATAGGGTAGGGGCTTGCCAGGGTCCCCCTCTGTGATTGGCTGCCGTCAGAGGGCCTGGGAGCCCTCTGATTGGCTCTAAGGACATCAATCTGGGCTATGACGCTATTCGAGCTCGGTACCGAGCTCGAATAGCGCCGGGTTGCTCGAATAGCTCGAATAGTGAATGGGCTATTCGAGTGTACTCGGATAGCCCATTCGAATAGCTCCAGCTATTCGGAGCTCGAATACCGAGCTCGAATAGCTGGAAAAGAGCTCGAATATTCGAGCTACTCGAATATTCGAGCTCTGCTGAGCACCACTGTCGGTGAAAGATATCAGGCAATATGGAAAGATAATCTTTAGAAAAGATGATAGATCTAGGTTGTGTTTTTGAACAGCAAGAATATCAACTATTTCTATAGGATGTACGCAAAAAAAAAATTAATAATAATATACTGTATTTTTTGGACTATAAGACTCACCTTTTCTCCCCCAAAAATGGGGGGAAAAAGTCTCTGCATCTTATAGTTCAAATGCAGGGAGTTCCTGACTTGTGGCCTGCCAATACGAACCTCTAACCCACTGCAATGTCACGGACTCCATGTACTGTGCCCATGCAGAGGAGGACACAAGGGGGCACAAAGGGGCATAGAGGAGGACACAAGGGGGCAAAAAAGAGGCATAGGGGAGGACACAAAGAGGACAGAAGCAGACACATAGGGACACAGGAAGACACAAGGGGGACAGAAAAGGACACAGAGAGACACAAGAGGTACAAGGGGGCATGAAGTACAAAGGGGGCATAATCCACAAGATGCACCTTCACCATGGATGCACCGGGTTGGTTTAATATATACTTTTTCCTCTGGTTTTTGTCCTCTAAACCTAGGTGCGTCTTATGGACATAAGCATCTTATAATCCGAAAAATACGGTATATCTTATCTTACTAATATTATAAATGTGAAAGTTTGGATGTTTGGACGTTTGGATGTTTGGATGTTTGTTACTCAATCACTAAAAAATGGCTGAACGGATTTGAATGAAATTTGGCACACACATTGTACATTACCTGGAATAACATATAGGATACTTTTTATCCCCACAACCAAAAAGTGGGTGGAGACAAATACAAATTTCACTGAGAAAATGTAAACTGCAGCCATTCTTACACTGTTAATGGTAGGGTTCTCAAACTGTGCACAGTCGGTCATTGGGTGACTGGGTTTCAAATTCAGAAAAGGGTGTGGAGCCACAGACAGTCAATCAGATTTGTTTCAATTCAATGCAAATTATTGATGCCAAAGACCGCAAATCTCACAAACTAGGTCATTGAGTAATTGAGAAATTGTGTGTTAGGGTTAGAAAAAGTGAGCGCAGCCAACACCAGCCAAATGCATACCCAGGCAACTCCGGGTCATCAGTGGGTGGAGAAAAATACAAATTTCACTGGGAAAATGTAAACTGCAGCCATTCATACACTGTTAATGGTAGGGTTCTCAAACTTTGCACAGTTGGTTACTGGGTGAATGGGATTAATATTCAGAAACGTGGATGGAGCCTACAAAAGCCAATCAAAATTCACCTATTGATTTTCGAGGGGAATAGTTAATTGTTGCCATTCTTGCACTGTTAATGGCACAAGTCTCAAACCTGGCACAGTTGGTCATTGGGTGACTGGGGTTCAAATTCAGAAAAGGGGGTGAAGCCACAGCCAATCAGATTTGTTTCATTTCAATGCAAATTATTGATGCCAAAGATCACAAAGCTCACAAACTAGGCCATTGAATAATTGAGTAATTGTGTGTTAGGGTTAGAAAAAGTGGGCGCAGCCAACACCAGCCAAATACATACCCGGGCAATGCCGGGCCATCAGCTAGTGTATGTATATATATATCAGATATATAGATATATATATAAAGATATATATAATCTATCTATATATATATGTATATATATATATATATATATATATATATATATATATATATATATATATATTTATATATATATATATATATATATATATATATATATATATACACACACTCACCTAAAGGATTATTAGGTACACCTGTTCAATTTCTCATTAATGCAATTATCTAATCAACCAATCACATGGCAGTTGCTTCAATGCATTTAGGAGTGTGGTCCTGGTCAAGAAAATCTCCTGAACTCTAAACTGAATGTCACAATGGGAAAGAAAGCTGATTTAAGCAATTTTGAGCGTGGCATGGTTGTTGGTGCCAGATGGGCTGGTCTGAGTATTTCACAATCTGCTCAGTTACTGGGATTTTCACGCACAACTATTTCTGGGGTTTACAAAGAATGGTTTGAAAAGGGAAAAACATCTAGTATGCGGCAGTCCTGTGGGCAAAAATGCCTTGTTGATGCTAGAGGTCAGAGAAGAATGGGACGACTGATTCAAGCTGATAGAAGAGCAACGTTGACTGAAATAACCACTCGTTACAGCCGAGGTATGCAGCAAAGCATTTGTGAAGCCACAACAGGCACAACCTTGAGGCGGATGGGCTACAACAGCAGACGACCCCACAGAGTACCACTCATCTCCACTACAAATAGGAAAAAGAAGCTACAATTTGCACAAGCTCACCAAAATTGGACAGTTGATGACTGGAAAAATGTTGCCTGGTCTGATGAGTCTTGATAGAGTCAGAATTTGTCGTAAACAGAATGAGAACATGGATCCATCATGCCTTGTTACCTGGCGGTGGTGGTATAATGGTGTAGGGGATGTTTTCTTGGCACACTTTAGGCCCCTAAGTGCCAATTGGGCATCATTTAAATGCCATGGGCTACCTGAGCATTGTTTCTGACCATGTCCATCCCTTCATGACCACCATGTACCCATCCTCTGATGCCTACTTCCAGCAGGATAATGCACCATGTCACAAAGCTCGAATCATTTCAAATTGGTTTCTAGAACATAACAATGAATTCACTGTACTAAAATGGCCCCCACAGTCACCAGATCTCAAACCAATAGAGCATCTTTGGTATGTGATGGAACAGGAGCTTCCTGCCCTAGATGTGCATTCCACAAATCTCCATCAACTGCAAGATGCTATCCTCTCAATATGGGCCAACATTTGTAAAGAATGCTTTTAGCACCTTGTTGAATCAATGGCACATAGAATTAAGTCAGTTCTAATATATATATATATATATATATATATATATATATATATATATATATATATATATATATACATATACACACACACAGTGGGTTGCAAAAGTATTCAGCCCCCTTGAAGTTTTCCACATTTTGTCACATTACTGCCACAAACATGCATCAATTTTATTGGAATTCCATGTGAAAGACCAATACAAAGTGGTGTACATGTGAGAAGTGGAACGAAATTCATACATAATTCCAAACATTTTTTACAAATAAATAACTGCAAAGTGGGGGGTGCGTAATTATTCAGCACCCTGAGTCAATACTTTGTAGAACCACCTTTTGCTGCAATTACAGCTGCCAGTCTTTTAGGGTATGTCTCTACCATCTAGAGACTGAAATCCTTGTCCATTATTCTTTGCAAAACAGCTCCAGCTCAGTCAGATTAGATGGACAGCGTTTGTGAACAGCAGTTTTCAGATCTTGCCACAGATTCTCGATTGGATTTCGATCTGGCCTTTGACTGGGCCATTCTAACACATAGATATTGTTTACAATCAAAGTCCAGCGCACATCTCCACATAAATGCAAATTACAATCCAGTAACAAGTGCTGATGCTTCAATCTTCTGATATTTCCACCACCAGAGATCACCAATTCAAAACACACTCACCAGACACAGTGCGACCACTGTCAGACTGGTCAGTCAGCGCCCACCCCCAGGGTACCCCAGCACTTCAGGTCCCGGACTCTTTATATATTCATCTCATATCCAGATTCACATGCTCAGAAGATGTATCTCCAATACCTCAAATAAAAGCCTCTCATAGCGTGATACCGTTTAAAATCACTAAAACTCTATTAAAATATTCCACTCACATGTCACTTGTAGTATAGAGGGCACAGAGTTTTATTACGGGCTCTCCCCCGTTGCCAAGCCGGGCTGAATATGGATTCCACGCTCTGGCTCTCCACGCCGCTGTTAGTTCTAACTAACAGCGGCGTGGAGAGCCAGAGCGTGGAATCCATTTTCAGCCCGGCTTGGCCTCACGCTATGAGAGGCTTTTATTTGAGGTATTGGAGATACATCTTCTGAGCATGTGAATCTGGATATGAGATGAATATATAAAGAGTCCGGGACCTGAAATGCTGGGGTACCCTGGGGGTGGGCACTGACTGACCAGTCTGACAGTGGTCGCACTGTGTCTGGTGAGTGTGTTTTGAATTGGTGATCTCTGGGGGTGGAAATATCAGAAGATTGAAGCATCAGCACTGTGGAGATGTGTGCTGGACTTTTATTGTAAACAATTTGAGGAGTATTGCTGTACTCAGGTGTAAGCGCACTCTGATTTTAACTAATGTGACCACTAGCTTGAGCGCTTTGAATAACTAATAGTAACACATAGATATGTTTTGTTTTAAACCATTCCATTGTTTCCCTGGCTTAAGTTTAGGGTCGTTGTCCTGCTGGAAGGTGAACCTCTGCCCCAGTCTCAAGTCTTTTGCAGTCTCCAAGAGGTTTTCTTCCAAGTTTGCCCTGTATTTGGCTCCATCCATCTTCCCATCACCTCTGACCAGCTTCCCTGTCCCTGCTGAAGAGATGCACCCCCGAGCATGATGCTGCCACCACCATATTTGACAGTGGGGATGGTGTGTTCAGAGTGATGTGCAGTGTTAGTTTTCTGCCACACATAGCGTTTTACATTTTGGCCAAAAAGTTCCATTTTGGTCTCATCTGACCAGAGCACCTTCTTCCACATGGTTGCTGTGTCCCCCACATGGCTTGTGGCAAACTGCAAACGGGACTTCTTATGCTTTCTGTTAACAATGCCTTTCTTTTTGCCACTCTTCCATAAAGGCCAACTTTATACAGTGCATGACTAATAGTTGTCCTATGGACAGAGTCTCCCACCTGAGCTGTAGCTCTCTGCAGCTCGTCCAGAGTCACCATGGGCCTCTTGACTGCATTTCTGATCAGGGTGCTCCTTGTTCGGCCTGTGAGTTTAGGTCACGGCCTTGCAGGGGAGCCTCTAGGCATAGGCAGTACAGGCCATTGCCTGGAGTGCTATTGGTCCTGGGGGCGCCATGTTGCTGGATTAAGCCATGCCCCCTGACAGAAGCTACGCCCCTTTCTAAGCCCCGCCCCCATGGGTGTTCTGCTTAGCGTAATTTGCAGGCAGCTGCCACTGTGTCCTTCTGTGCCTTGTACATCCTCCCTCCCCCCTTTGTGCCTCCTTCTGTCCCTTTTGTGTCTCCTTGTGCCTCCTTCAGTCCCTTGTGCCATGTCTGACCCCCTGTTTGTCCTTCTGTCTCCCTTTATGCCTCCTGTCTCCCTTTGTGCCTTCTTCTGTCTTGATGTGCCTCCTTCAGTCCCCCTGTTCCACCTCTGCCTCTTTCTGTCCCCCTGTGCCTCCTTATCTCCCCTTGTGCCTTTCTTTGTCCCCCTGTGCTACCTCTACCCCCCTGTTCCTCCTTCAGTCCCACTCTGCCTCCTTCTGTCCTCATGTGCCTCCTTCTGTCTTCCTTTGTGCCTCATTCTGTCTCCATGTGCCTCTTCAGTCCCCATGTGCTACCTCTGCCTCCTGCGCCTTCCTCTGTCCCCTTGTGCTTCCTTCTGTGCCCCTTTGTGCCTTCTTCTGTCTCCCTGTGGTTTTGTCTGTCCCCCTCTGCCTCCTTCTGCATCCCTGTGCCCCCATACATCCCCCTCTGCCTTTTTCTGTCACCCTTTTGTGCCTCCTTCTGTTCCCTTTGTGCATCCTTCTGTTTGTGACTCCTATGGTCTCCCTGTGCCTCCCTTTGCCCCCTTGGAGTTTTTTTTCTGACGCCCACCGTGCCTCCTTCTGTTTTGTGTGCCTCCTTATTTCCTCCTGTGATTCCATTTGTCTCCCTTTGTGCCTTAATCTGTCCCACATTGTGCCTCAATCTGTCCAACATTGTGTTTCAATCTGTCCCCCTTTGTGCCTCCTTCTGTCCCCGTGTGCCTCCTTCACTCCCCCTGTGCCTTCTTGTGTCCTTTTTTGTGCCTCCTTTTGGTCCTCATGCCTCTTCTGTCCCCCTGTACCACCCGCTACCCCTCTGTGTACTTCTTTCTGTCCTTCTGTCCTCCTTTAATTCTCATTCTGTCCCCCATTGTGCCTCCTTTTGTTGCCCATGTGCCTCCTTGTGTCCCCCTGTGTGCCTCCTTCTGTTCCTTTGTGCCTCCTTATTTCCTCCTTTGTTACTTCTTCTGACCCTCATGTCTCCTTCTGTCCCCCTGTGCCTCCATATGTCGCCCTGTGTGCCATATTCAGTCCCCCTGTGCCTACTTCTGTTCCCCTTTGTGCCTCATGAAAGTGGAGCCCTGCCTATGTGTATTTTCTGGTGAAACACTCCCCGCATTTTGTAATTTCTGGTGAAACACTGCCACATTATCACTATTTTCTGGTGAAACATTGCCGCATTACGATTTTTTTCGGGTGAACCGCTGCTGCAATACAATTATTTTCTAGTGAAACGCTGCTACATTATGATTATTTTTTTTGGGGGCGGGGGGGCACAGGTTTTCCCACCTGGAGTGACAAAATGGCTAGAGGCACCCCTGCGGCCTTGTCTTGGTAGGTTTACAGTTGTGCCATACTCCTTCCATTTCTGAATGATCGCTTGAACAGTGCTCCGTGGGATGTTCAAGGCTTTGGAAATCTTTTTGTAGCCTAAGCCTGCTTTAAATTTCTCAATAACTTGATCCCTGACCTGTCTGGTGTGTTGTTTGGACTTCATGGTGTTGTTGCTCCCAATATTCTCTTTGACAACCTCTGAGGCCGTCACAGAGCAGCTGTATTTGTACTGACATTAGATTACACACAGGTGCACTCTATCTAGTCATTAGCACTCATCAGGCAATGTCTATAGGCAACTGACTGCACTCAGATCAAAGGGGGCCGAATAATTATGCACACACCACTTTGCAGTTATTTGTTTGTAAAAAAATGTTTGGAATCATGTATGATTTTCGTTCCACTTCTCATGTGTACATGTGAGGAAACGCGGAAAAGCCGCCGCGTGTACTAACGGCAGGACGGCTGAATCCGCGTTCAGCACAGCGGCTGGCATGCAGAGACGTGCGCCTGGCACCACGAGAGAACGCGGAAAAGCCGCCGCGGGTACTGACAGCAAGGCGGCTGTTTCCGCGTCCAACGCGGCGGTTTGTACGCGGCGGCGTGCGGGTGGTGTGGCTGGTTCTGTTAGTTCACATGGGCAGATGGAGAACTACGCCCGCGCGGCCCAGATGTCAGAACCTTTATACCAGCAGGGGAAGTGTCAGCTGATCAGGAGGATCAGCTAATTCCTGCTGGACTCATGATTGGCTGAGTGGCTTGGGCGGGGCGGCAGACTCCAGCAGCTATTTATACCGCTTGCTTGCCAGTTGCTGGTTGTCTGCCATTGCAAACACTTACGGGGAAGCATTCAGACCATAGTCAGATCCCACAGTGTGTTAGAGCCAGGACGGACCTGGGAATTCATACTGAGCTAGAATACTCTCGCATGTCAATGTTATGTTATGTTATAGACTAGTTCCAGGGTGTAGAGACCAAGGACCTCACACCCAAGATTAGGGAACTGTGTATCATTTGTGTTATACTCCAGACTAGTTCCAGGGCGTAGAGACCACGGACCTCACGCCCAAGACTAGGGAACTGTATTATCATTTGTGTTATGCTCCAGACTAGTTCCAGGGCGTAGAGGCCAAGGACCTCACGCCCAAGACTAGGGAACTGTATTATCATTTGTGTTATACTTCAGACTAGTTCCAGGGTGTTGAGACTACGGACCTCACCCCAGACTAGGGACTCTGTGTTATCATTGTGTAATGTATCAGACTAGTTCCAGGGTGTAGAGACCACGGACCTCACACCAAGACTAGGCATTGTTTGATATCTATTCTACCTTGGGAACTATCTCTCTCCCTTAAGAGATAGTCTCCTGACGTACTAGTGACATCCACCCTTCAGGTGTCACTCCCGCGCAGGTTCCTCCTACCTTCAGCCTGACTCCACCCCTTGGAGAATCTCAGGCTGTTGGAAGGTTCCTGTGTCAGCATAAGCAGTATTCCAGGCTGCTTCTGACCACCTGCTCTGCAGGTGCATTACTCACAGTATTACTGTTACACCAAACATTCACATACCATAGGTGTCCAGAGGTTAGCAATATATCTGATTATCGGTGATACTGCAGATCATCAATGATCGGGTGTATATCTGCATTCTTGGTGATACATATATATATCAGGAGGCTCTACGTATGTAAATGAATGTGATGTGTATGTGGTGTTACCTTATGTGGTAATTTTTATGCGTGCATTTAGGTGCTGCAAATTGGATTTTTTATTAAAACAAATATTGTTTGACCAGTAAATATACTGATATTTTAACCAGTGATATCCAGTGCTCCTCTAATTCTTCTTTTCTATAGCTTATATAGCTTATACCCCCATAGTGGAAAAAGGGTTCGGATAGCAGCAAGATAATAGAAAACAGGTCAACAATAAGTGCAGTGCCACCCAGTCTCTTTCTTTGTGTCTAGTGCAGAGGGATAATAGGGAGCTGGTGTGGAGGTGTGCAGAGAACGCAACAGTGTGCATTGCAGCAGTCAGGCTGGGAGACTGTGTTGGGTGGAACCTATTTTACACTTTCCAAACACTAGATCTTGCCTGTTATTATATGTTAGTGCATGGTTTATAATATAAAGTTCTTATCTATTGAAAGCGGCATTGTGCAATTGAAAGCCTCTTGCTTGATTTTGGTTTCAATAATTTTTATTAAAGAATTTCAAAATATACATAAACAGTCACATTATGACATTGAATGTTTGATAATGCAGTTGACAGTATAGCATATAAGTTTACAGTTGAAGCTTACAGTACAATAAATAAAAGTATATATAAAGTACAGTATACAGTGTAGTAGAGTAAGTAATTGTGTGTTATACAGTCAACAGAGTATATACAATAGTATTGGTGAGGTTGTTGTGTGTAATTCTTTGATTATTTCTGGTAGAATTTGCTCATATATAAAACATTTCTGTTTTGCTGAATTGGATTGTGTTCTATGTCTTCCAGACTCTAGATTGGGTAGTTGAATCCTCAAAGCTTGTACCTTGAACCTAATACTTATGAAATTAGATCTTGAGTTGAACTTGGCTGTCTGAAAAATGGGGGAATGGACCACCCTACAGAGATTTCAGACAGTCCACTGTTCTGATTGGTGGAAAAGGGTAGGTATGGCACAAGCTCTAAAATAATCTGATCCATAGATAGAGTCCAGAGAGGTCATAGACAGATTCCAGTGTTGACCTCTGTATTGGTCAGGGGAGTTGTGAAGTATTGTGATATATTATGAATTACTATATATTCTTATTGTTTATTATGAGTAGTAATTACTTTGTTGCATTGTATTCGTTTGGTTTGCTTTGTTTGTTTATTGGTAATGGGTAATGCAAGATACCCTTCTATTTTGAGGTAATTGCTGAGGATTTGAGTATGAGAAACACTGGGAATCTATGGTGAGGAGGCTGTAATATCAATCCTGTGGCGTAAGTATCTGTGTCATAAGTGGTGCAAATCCAGAGGCGGTAAGAGGAGCCTATATAATACTGCACAAGCTAAGCTAGCTACGGTAGTCATAGTCTATCTGCTAAGTGAGTCCCACTCCATTAGGGGGAATGTGCAATTTTCTTCTCTTGATGGAGGAACTGATCTGTTAGAAATAAGAAAGAAGGAATAATAAGAAGCACATCTATTGTTTTCAGCTACATTGGTAGCATTGGAGTTTGATTATCCATACTTATTATTTTTTGTTTTCACTGTGGGAAAGTACTTTACTAGACCATTGTCTTGGCATTTTGGAAACTGCATTGCTCTGCCGTTACATTGCTTCCCTTATGGAAAGCAGGGTTGCTCGTAAAGTACGCCAGTGCGAATCTACGCACCGTAGTCCGCAACTACGCATCGTAGTTAGTAGGGGAAGTTTAAAAACTACACTTACGTATTTACGCGTAGTCGTAGTACCGCTATCTATTCAAAGCTTCGCCCACTACGCGTAGTTGACGTATGTATTGCGAAGCTACACGTGCGGTAACCGCGTCTATACGGATCATTGTTTGTAATTGCGCATGCGCAGAAATATTATTGCCCTGCTATACTTATACAATTCCACATTGGAAGGTGGAATGTACGCATATATTAGTTCACGCATGCGCATATTTAGCAGATTAATGTGGAAATTCTTCCGCATAAGGGCATAAGGGCATAAGCGTCCGCATACACTACGTTTTTCACTACGCGAAGTTTTCATATTTTAATGCGTAGTCTACGAAATGCAAACGTAGCGAATGTTTTGATTTTGAAAATGTAGATTACGAAGCGTAATTGCGTAGAACTACTTCTCCGCGAACGCGAACCACCGAACTGTTGGGGCCATCTCTATTCCTCTGCATCGTTGTTGCATACAGTATCTCCTTGTGTAAAGTGCGCCAAATGGTTGAATGATGCACATTGACTCCAGCAAGATGATGTTGTAGATCTTTGGTGCTGGTCTGTGGGTTGACTCTGACCGTTCTCACCATTCGTCGCTTCTGTCTATGAGATTTTTCTTGGTCTGCCACTTCGAGCCTTTACTTGAACTGAGCCTGTGGTCTTCCATTTCCTCAATATGTTCCTAACTGTGGAAACAGACAGCTGAAATCTCTGAGACAGCTTTCTGTATACTTCCCCTAAACCCTGATGGTGAAAAATCTTTGTCTTCAGGTCATTTGAGAGTTGTTTTTAGACCCCCATTTTGCTACACTTCAGATAAAATTGAAAGACGAAGGAAACTTAGAATTGACCCCCTAAAATACTTTTTCTCATAATTGGATTCACCTGTGTATGTAGGTCAGGGGTCACTGAGATTACCAAGCCAATTTGAGTTCCAATAATTAGTTGTAAAAGTTTTGGAATCGATAAAATGACAACCGTGTCCAAATTTATGCACCTGCCTAATTTTATTTAAACAATTATTGGGCACTTTCTGTAAATCCAATAAACTTAATTTTACTTCTCAAATATCACTGTGTGTGTCTCCTATATGATATATTTAACTGACATTTTTTTATCATAACAACCAATGATTTATACAGGATATATATGGTGTAAGCCACATGGGGCTTGATTCACAAAGCCGTGTAAACTGTTTAAACAGTTAGCACGTGAAGTGCCGTTCGCGGACTTTTGCACGCGCAAAGTGCCGCGAACTGCACTTCACGTGCTAACTGTTTAGCGCACCCGTGCTAAACAGTTTGCACGGCTTTGTGAATCAAGCCCATGGGGGCAAAAGTAGCTTGAAGGCACAATAACCCACAAGCAAACAAAGAGCTCATGGGCCTCCCCCCTCCAATGGACCTCCCAGGTGGTCTTCGGCTGACTCACTGCTTCCATGGCCCCCCGCCCTTCATGTTCCATAGCTGGCTGAAGATGGAGAACAGAAATGAGCATTCGCCGAGGCAGGTAAATTGTCACAAGGCAGCTCAGGCTCAGGCATCTACAGAACACACGGACCACAGGAGCAGTGAGTCAGCAGTAGACCACCTGGGGGGGTCCAATGGCGGGGGACTCCTGAAACTTTTGGGGCCCTAGGACATTTGCCCCCTTTTCCCCAATGGAAACGCCAGCCCTGCCTGTGGGAAGATTAAAACACAGATATGTTTTTTAATTGTAGTAGATGGTTTGGCAGGCAGGACCATGGCTTCATTATTGAGGCTAATCACTGCAATCGCTGAGCAGCAAAGACCTATCAGGTGTCAGTGGGCATCATTCCTTCATTGTTTCAGGAACAATGCCCACTGGCATGTGAAAGGTCACAGCTACTGAGGGGGTGCAATGATTGCCGAGATCACCAGCTCCAATTAACAAACAGAGCAGTTGGCAGCTGTGGTTGACGGCTGCAATATTTGTTTGATGGGCCACCTGGCGCAGGTCCGAATTGTATTATTCAGACCATAAGACACACTGACCTTGGTAGAGAAAAAGTGTGGTTTATGGTCCAAAAAATACTGTAATCCACACACTTGCAGGCTATTGCAACATTGTACAAGATTAAAATAAAATAAAAAATCTTAAGAGGAGTTCCTAGCTATAGACTTTATGTATAATCCAAGTAACATTCAAGTTCACAATGTCAATAGTACTTCGCAAGCTTACAGATAAAATATAACAGTTTCTCTTGATGATTTTTACTTGCAATATATCTCCATAGTATGCTTTTGAACACAGATCACTGAGATAAATATGATGACTTCTGTAGTAATTTTAATAATTTATACTGTCCTTCCAAATTCAAGCTCATCACTCTTTAAAGAATTGTTATCATTTAATGAGTATGTTGATTTATACATCAAAATTTTCCAAACGCTTATAGTAAGAATATGTCATTGAACTTCAGAACGATGTTCACTGTTCCTCTGGGATTCATAAATATTATAGAAATTTAATGAGCAACGTGCACTCAACCATTTTAGAAGAAAGACAAATTGTCCTTGAAGAGCTTTAATTTATTGTGTAAATTTAATTGTGTCTCTAAATAACAGCACCATACTGCATAAAATAAAAATTAAAAGCACAACTGATTTTAAAGGGAGTCTAAAGCGGATAAAAAAAAATAAAAAAAGATACTTACCTAAGGAGAGGGGGGGAGGGAAGGCTCTGGGTCCTATAGAGCCTTCCTGGTCTCCTCCTGGTGTCCTCATTCCCCCGCAGGCTCCCCGTTAGTAGTCTAGACTGCTCTCTTACGGGTTGTGCTGGCTTTGGGAGTCTTCAGAAGCACCTGGGCTTCCAAAGACAGGCCATTCCATACTGTGCATGCGCAAGCACCCTCTCTCGCGCACTTGCGCGGGCTCTGTACAGAACCACCGGACTTCGGAAGCCCGAGTGCTTCTGAAGACTGTTGAAGTCTCCTGCGGCAGGAGATTCCAACAGAGGAGCCTGCGGGGAAATGAGGACAGTGGAAGGAGAACGAGAAGGCTTATAGGACCCAGAGCCCCTTCCCTCTCCTTAGGTGAGTGTCTGCTTTTGTTTTGTTTGTTTTTTAATTAACTTCAGACACACTTTAAGGAACATGAATAGATACAATACAATACAATACAATACAATAACATTTCTATAGCGCTTTTCTCCAATAGGACTCAAAGCGCTTAGGTTCTCTCAGATTCAGTAATTTGTAGTAGGATGAAGTATTCACACAACAAAAGTTATATTTCTGCAAATGCCAAACTGAACAGGTGGGTTTTCAGTCTAGATTTAAACACCTCTAGAGATGGAGCTGTCCTAATCTGTTGAGGTAAGGAGTTCCAAAACGTAGGGGCAGCATGACAGAAGGCTCTGTGACCAACAGTTTCCAAGTGGACTCTGGGTATGACTAGATTATTAGAACCTGTGGATCTGAGAATGCGGGGATTGCTACGCAGCTGCAACATTTCTTTCATGTATCCAGGGCCCAGATTATTCAGTGATTTAAATGTCGGCAGGCCGATCTTGAATAGAACCCTCCATTCTATAGGTAGCCAGTGAAGGGAGTGCAGGACTGGCGTTATGTGACGGGGTTGGTCGGTTAGCAGTCTGGCAGCAGTGTTCTGTATCAGCTGTAGGCGGTACAAGTCCTTTTTTGGAAGGCCAGTGTAGAGAGCATTGCAGTAGTCCAGTCGGGAGGTAATGAAGGCGTGAACTAAAGTTGGTAGATCTTCTGGGGGGATGAGGTGCTTGATTTTTGTGATGTTCTTAAGGTGAAAATAGGATTAGTTCACCACAGCAGAGATGTGAGTTCTAAAGTTTAAATCCCCATCAATTAGTACTCCCAGGCTATGCACATGATTAGAGCTGCGTAGATTTGTGCCTCCTATTCCCAGTGGTGAAGACTGAAAGTTAAGTTGTTTTGTTGTCATGCGCTGCCCACCGATCAGAAGGACTTCAGTTTTGTCTGCATTTAGTTTCAGCCAGTTGTCATTCATCCATTGCTGTAGTTTACGTAAGCAGGCGTTTATAGTTGGAGTTGGGTCTGTCACACCAGGCTTGAAGGAAAGATACAGTTGGGTGTCGTCCGCATAGCAGTAGTATGTCAGGCCATGTTTCTGGATTAGTTATTGCATAGATATTGCGTAACTCCTATGTACTCGGCAGCTAATGATATAGTAGCAGTTTATTCAAGATGGTAATAATATGGTGATAATTTAAGGGGGGGGGGGGGGGTCTTTTGAATTATTTTTTTAATTCAATTAAATTATTAATTAAAAAAAATGGCACCCCCCTTAAACTTTCCTTACATTTTCATTGGTCCAACAAACTGACCAACACAAATCATTCTCAGGTAGGGTTTTCATTGGCCGTTACTATAAACTAATGCAGAGTGGGAGGCTCAAGGTACTTTGCTGGGTCTCCCTAAGTATTATAGCACCAAAGAGTCATAAAAAGTGGAGTGTGAAAAGTGTTCCCGATGGCCAGTGGTGAAACGTCAAGTGGTAGCCAAACTTTTGAGGGTGCTTAGTAGAATTGTGGAGCTGTGGGAGAAGGGAAGCACTAGGGCTACTGCCACTGGCAAAGGATCGGCAGGTAGAGACGTGCAGCAGCGGTAGTCCATCGGGGAGCTCTGTGGGTCTCCTTAGTGAATGAAGCTCCCAGATAATTGGTTACTGCGGCAGAAGATGTGCACTAGGGACTACACTCATGACAGGAAGCATCACTTTCCAGCATAGGAAAGGGGGAATTGGATATTCTGTAAAGAACTTACTGGAATTGCTCAAGAGAGATTTCTAACACCATTCTGGGTGTTAACTTTAATTGGATCAGGTGAAGCTTATTGTTGCCTGACTTTGAAACTCATCAGAACTTAACGCTGGCGAGTTCAGGGATTGGATTGGGCCTTTAGTGTCTCTTTTAGAATCTGGGGTTTTACTAACCTGTATAGAGATCAAATAGTTAATACTTAAATTGTTTAAAAAAAAAAATTAAGATGCACTTCTGACACCCTGAACATGTTCACAGGCAAATGTACAGTGATGCAAAAAGTGACATTCTTTGTTATTGCACTACCCTTCCTCTGCATTTTTTTTTAAATGTGCAGGTGGGTCACCACCCACGATCTGGCCACTGCAATTGTGGTGATGTAGGTACATGTACTCTTTCCCTATTTAACTTAAAGGAGCCATGTGGGGCTACAGAAGCAGTGATTACTGGCCAACAGCTCCAAAAGTGTGATAGCTTGCCCTTTTCTGTTTTAAATGTGGTTTTGGAAATATTGAGCATGATTCGCAAAGCTTTTTCACCTGTTTTCCTCTGTTTTCACCTTATCTATGTTACATTTTTAAGCTTCAAAAGAGCAAAAATATAGTATAATTAAGGTAAGAAAAGTCATATTTAAATGACGTTAATCAGAACGACTTACTTTGAGTGATTATTTTGCTTGTAAATGTGCTGGTTATTTTTATCAATTAGGTAATAAATAAGACATTTATTTTTGTGAATAGAGCTCATTGCCACGTAACATAACTAGGAACATGACAGGTACATTGCACAGCTATACATGTTTGCATACAGTATTTACTCAACTATGTGAAAAGTGTTTAAAATACGATAGCAGATTCCATGATCATAGCTTTGTGTAACATGGAAATATTATGCAAAATCAAATTTACCTGTAAAATTGTAATTACAATCAAAATTGTAATTGTGAAAATTACATGAAATTCATGACAGCAAAAATACCCATTATGATTGACACTACAGTAGTTGTGAAGTTATATTAACCAAGTCTTGGCTTGGTTACTTATAATACAGCCTACCATTCACTAGAGACATTTGTTGTTTTATACATAGCCTTAAAGAGAGTCTGAAGCCTTTCCAAATACCTCTTTTTATGCTGCAAGCTTCTTCATTATTATAACCCAAGTGGATTTGCCGCGGGACGTGGTAGAACGAGGTCTTAATCCCCCCGAAATCCCCGGGGGAAGATTTGGGGCTCCTTCCGGGTAGAGGCAGAGCTGTGTGCAGTAGCTCTGCCTCTACTGGCATCAATCTGCGCTGATTGCCGCCTCTCCCTGCCACTCTCAGTCTTCTTTCACTGAGAGGGGCGAGGAGAGGCGGCGATCAGCGCAGATTGACTGTAATGGAGGCAGAGCTACAGCGCAAAGCTCTGCCTCTACAAGGCAGCAAAATCCATGACCTGAAAAGTCATGGAATTTTTCCCCAGGGTTTGGGGGGTATAAAGCCCTTGTTCTGCTGCATCCCTACGGCGAATCAGATTGGGTAATATTGATGAACAAGCCTGCAGCATAAAAGACGTTTTTTTAAAAGCTTCAGACTCTCTTTAATATATAGCAAATTAGCAATCCAACAAAAATCTGTGGTTATAGAACCAAAAGGTAGCGCTCCAAAAATATACAATTTATTTATACCATGTATTCTCCTTCCAAAATACAAAATGGTGTTTCTATTAATCTATTCTAGAGCTAACTCCAACAGATGAATAATACAAAAATGGAAACAAAAATCACACTCCTTTTAAACAATTAAAAACTAATTTTGTTCTAAGCCAAATTCTTGTAATAATCACATTTAAATTAGCAACACAAATTGCTGAAAATACTAACTGCAAGATTTTAATTTATATTCTCTCTTTTACATTATCTTGTACAAATAAGTGTTGACACTGATTAATTATGCTTCTACCTTAGGTCAACAAATGTAATTAAAAAGCACATGAAGATAAGATAATCAATTGGTACCGGCGGTAAAATGTATGCAATGATTTCAGGCTTTCCTTATCTACTTCATACTGACAAACAATTAATAATGTTAGCAATATTAATAATAATTGTAAAGAGGGGCCCCTTTGTTTTTCTAAATGTGACAATATTTGAACAAAGGTTGTCTGCTTAGAATTACCAAAGGTATTTCAGCAGATTGGCTGATTCCAGTGAAATTAAAATTCATTTTCTAAGCTGCTAGTAGTATTATACTTAAAGGACACCTGAGGTAAGAGTGATATGGAGGTTGCCATATTTATTTCCTTGTAAACAATGCCAGTTGCCTGGCAGTCTTGTTGATCTTCTGGCATATGTAGTGTCGAAACCCTGGTACAAGCATATGGCTAATCCATAAAATCTGAATCAGCTGAGTCAGAATACAAAATCTGCATATGCTTGTTCATGGTCCATGGCTAAAAGTATAAGAGACACAGGATCAGAAGGACAGCCAGGCAACTGGTGTTGTGTAACGAAAAATCCGCAACGCCGGATGGATTGCGGAAATATGGTCGCATCCAGTCCGGCAAGTGGACCTTCCAACGCGGGATGCGGAAATTCGTCCGCATCCGCTGCGCAAACCCGTCCGAGCACTCTGCTCCAAACTCACCAGCATGCTGCTCACCAGGGCTCTGCCATCTTGCCTCTAGGGGGTGCGCGCGCACGCCAGACACGCCTTTATACTCTTAGAAAGCGTGTCAGCTGACCTGGGGGTCAGCTGACATTTTAGCCTGCTCTGATTGGTTGCTACCTGGGGTGGATACTTCTCTCCCAGGCAGTATATAAGGAAGTGCTTTTCAGTCACACTTCGTCTGTGTTTGCGATACCCTGTGTCAGCACTCAGACCTAGTCAGCCTTGTCTCTGATATTGTGTTATATATTGGTTTATCGCCAATATATAAACATATTATACTGTTTGATTTATTGTGTATGATTCTGTGTCTGTCTTGACTACTCTTTTGCTTCCTGATTCTGTACTTCGCCAGCCCGTACCGTTATTGACTATTGGCTTGGTTTACAACTATTCTCTTGTCTCACGTTTCTGTACTGCTGCCCCCTGATCTGTTGCCGAACCTCATTTTGTCTGACCTTTCTCCCTTCAGTGGAACGTCTCCCACTGAAGGGTTCTATCAGAGGCTTGCCTATTTGAGACGACCACCACTAGCAAACCCTTGCTGCTAGAGGCCGAGACTCTTCCACTCCGTCCTTTGGAGGATCTCACACACGGGGTTCCCATTCAGAGGAAACCACACCTCTGAGGAATTACGGTGTGGTGGATATTTCCACAGACTTGAATTTACGCTGTATATTATTATTGTTGTCTGCTGTTCCAGCTTGCTGGAGGTTGTATCTCTGTGCCCTATAGAGATACTCTATTGTACCAAGCACCCTCTTGCATACGATTGTATCGTGTCACGCTATACTTGCATTATTGGCGATTCTGCAGATCACCATATAATCAGGTATAGCATCTGTATTATTGGTGATACTGCAGATCGCCAATAATCAGAATATCTGTGCTTGCTGACACCAATCGTTACATGTTGTTTAAAAAGAAATAAATATGGCAGCCTCCATATCGCTCTCACATTGGATTCCCTTTAAGAATAAGTTAAAATGAGGCCAATGTCAGTAATGCAGTATATTTGCACTACTCATTAAAGAGATGTTATATTATAATGTGATGTGATGTATATTATACAGTATACAATGTTGCTTTGTGATTATGCTGATAGTAATCTAACTACAGTGTACACGGATTCCTGTGACAAAAAAAACAAAAACGTTAGAAACACACTTGCCCCAGTAGTTTAAATTTCCCTTACCTTGATTCTATTTTTCTCATTAGCTCATGTGCAGCCTTCAGCACATCTACAGCCTGATTTATCAAACTTGGAGTAATCAGTGATCATAAAAAAATACAGATTGCATTTTTACAAAACAAAAACAAACCGACCAAACAAACAAACTCATGCACGTGAATGGCACACAATGGCAGATTAGGCATTCACAATATGATTCCTGCCCATAACTACAATCCTGATGGTGGCTGCAGTTATCACCAGCTGATGGTTGGCTATACTGTTGCTGACTTACCGGAATGTAGAAAGAAGACTTCCAGCAACATTTAACCACTTACCCTCCTCCGGGGAGAGTATCTACATACCTGCTTTGCTTTGCAGGGACATAGATACTCCTCCCTTGCCGCTGTGAACTTCCGCTTGCTCCTGCACATGTTCTCACCGCTGATTAGTAAAGAACGCAGTTTCCATTCATTAATCCAAGACCCCGTGTGAATGATCGCCGGCGATCAATGACCATTCACAGAAACCAAAAGCAAAGTGGCCACGCATTGCTTCCTGTTTAGCGTACTAATAGTAAACAACAGAAAGTAATGCATGAGGACATCTTGTGACCAAATAGTAAAATTACACCTACATACAATTGTTTTAATAAAAAGTCCAACAATTACATTTAAAATTAACGCTTTCCTTCCCACACTCTCCCATAGAACCCATATTTTTTTTTTTTTATTAAAAAAAATTAACATAAAAAAACATAAATAGTTAGGGACTGAACTTTTTGAATATGTATGTCAAAAGGGTATATTACTGTTATTTTATTAACCATAGGCTTGTAAATAGTATTGGTGCCATACATTGTCCTAGGGAAATATTTTAACCACTTCGCCCTATCTGGACGGATATATCCGTCCAGATGGGCACTGCTGCTGCAGCCGTGTGGTGCGCGCGATCGGGCGCGCGCCCGCGCGCGCTCCCGCTGCCTCCCGCTGCCCCCCGATCAGTGAATGGGAATATAATTCCCATTCACCGATCTAAGTCTCCGGCAGAAATGCCGACGCTTTCTCATCAGAGAGCGCGGTATTTCTGCCCCCAGGAAACATCACCTTCTTCTTATAGTTCCTAGATGCGAGATCGTTCGCATCTAGGAATTTTTTGAATGTGGCCATCTTGTGGCCAAATAGTAAACTGCACCCACATACCTAAATTAAATAAAAAAAATATATTATATTACATCTAAAATTAGCTATTTACCTCCCAAACTAAAATTACCCAAATACATTTTTGTATTTAAAAAAAAATAAAAAAAATTACAATTAAAAAAAAAAAAAAACTACATAAATAGTTACCTAAGGGTCTGAACTTTTTAAATATACATGTCAAGAGAGTATCTTATTAATTTTTTTAAAATTATAAGCTTATAAATAGTGATGGACGCAAATTGAAAAAATGCACCTTTATTTCTAAATAAAATATCGGCGCCATAAATTGTGATAGGGACGTAATTTAAATTGTGTAATAAGCGGGACAAATGGGCACATAAAATGCATGGGTTTTAATTACTGTAGCATGTATTAATTTTAAACTATAATGGCCCAAAACTGAGGAATAATGATTTTTTTCCATTTCTATCTTAATCTTCCTGTTAAAATGCATTTACAGTAAAGTGGCTCTTAGCAAAATGTACTACCCAAAGAAAGCCTAATTAGTGGCGGAAAAAACAAGCTATAGATCAATTAATTGTGATAAGTAACGATAAAGTTATTGGCGAATGAATGGGAGGTGAACATTGCTCGGATGCTTAAGATTTTCGACGCTGTAGGCTGAAGTGGTTAAACATTGCAATAACCGAGATGGATGGGCAAATACAATGTGTGGTTTTTAATTATGGTAGCATGTATTATTTGAAAACTATAATGGCTGAAAACTGAGAAATAATGATTTTTTTCCAATTTGTTCTTATTATTCCCATTAAAATGCAGTTAGAATAAAATAATTCTTAGCAAAAAGTACCACTTAAGGAAAGCCTAATTGGTGGTGAAAAAAACCAAGATATAGATTGTTTTGTTATGATAAGCAGTAATAAAGTTATAGGCAAATGAATGGAAGGAACACTATTGCTCTGTTTTTTAAGGGGAAAAATCCTTGGAGGTGAAGTGGTAATAGGGGGAAAAAAACACTTTTAGTGGTAAATAGAGTCTGTCATTTCCTAGTTATTGAGTTAGATCACTTTCAGAAGGGAGGCAGAACTGTGCCACCCATTCTGGTGCAATTAAAATGTGGCGGCCAAATTGCAGCGTTTTGTAACACCACACATGTCAGGGTTTTACACAGCGGCAGGGAACCGTGACATGTCGCATATTCAGATGTGACTAAATGGAGGGGTGGCCTGTTTAATGCCAGTACCAAGCATTAACAAGCGCCCAGCCAGTGCAAGAGAGCAGCTAACAGGCAGTGAATTCACTACTTGTCAGCTGCTAGAGCCACCTCCTTTTGAAGGACAAAGGGGGAAGAGGCACCCAATAAAAGATAAAACTGTGTTAAAAACAGCTTAAGCAATTAAGGAAGAGGTGGCTTACCTTAATAATGACACATTTATACACCTATGAAGTTTAACCACTTAAAAACGTCCTGCTAGAGCCTCTTAGTGGCTCCAGGACATTTTTTAAGTCAGACAGTGCTGCTGCCGCTGTGTGCATGCACGTGTTCGCCCCCACGCATGCATGTACATGCTCCCGTGCGTGCACATGAAAATAGTGAAAAAAAACACCATAGAAAAAATACACCTTTATTTCCAAATACTATATTGTCACCATACTTTGTACTAGGGACATAATTAAAATATTGTGATAACCAGAACAAATAGGCAGATAAAATGTGTAGGTGTTATGTACAGTAGCAGTGTTTATATTAAAACTATAGGGGATTAAATGTTTTCATTTTTTCCTTGTTTTTCTCTTTAAAATGCGTAGCAAATAAAGTAATTACTGAAAACAAATATCAACCCCAAAAAGCCCAATTGGTGGTGAAAAAAACAAGATATATATAATTTCATGATTAGTAGTGATTACGCTATTGGCAAATGAAAAGGATGAGCACTGAAAGGTGAAAATCGCTCTTGTCCATTAGGGTAAAAACCCCTTTGGGGTGAAGTGGTTAATCACGCACAGGTAACGCATTTCATGGGTCTAACGCCAACTTCCTCAGGCCAAATCCAGTGCCAGAGATATATCTAAAGCCAAGAACGGAGAGCTGATCTAGTACGATCCTTTCATGAGACAAAAAGGTTGTCCAAGCAAGATAATAATGTGCAAAACAGTATAATGTGTAGCTCCTACCTTCTGGACTAAATGTTCCCCAAGAGATAGTTGCATAGTACATTGGCTTTAAGTTTTTTAAAGCTTTGCAGGTTAGAGTTAAAAGATAACTGTAGAAAAGGGATATGAAGGCTGCCATATTTATTTCCTTTTAAGTAATACCAGTTGCCTGGCTATTCTGTTGATCCTCTGCCTCTAATACTTTTAGTCATAGATCCTGAACAAGCATATGCAGATCAGATGTTTCTGACATGTTGAGTCTGGTAGCATCTCCACTATTTTCTGTGTAAAAATTGCCACCCAGTACAGGTTCATGTCCTTCATGGTTTTTATGTGGCGGTCCTTCCTCAGGCACATCAGTATGAACTGCCATTTTCTAATAAGGTTTGAGGCAGAGTACTACAGCTTCTGTTTCTCATCCAGGACAACATCCTTCACCTCAGTTTGTTCCCCCAGCCAAAGACAAGACCAGGGTCCCCGGAAAGGTAAGAAGCCCGCCGGAAAGCCTGCTTCTCTTGCTCACCCTCATGACCACAGCTATCTTCCTCCTTTGATTCGTCTTCAGAGTCAGACCCCTCCCTTTGCCCATGTACAGAAGATGACAATGGCCCCTCTCTAATTGGTGACAATGTAAAGTCTCCCTCTTATTCATGTTCCAGCTCATCCACGGCCTGGTCAAGGACACATTGCATGGCAGACTCCAGAAAAAACATGTAAGGCATGATGTGACTGAAGGAGCTTTCAATTCAACTGTCCAAATTAGTGGGCTCCTCAAAAGGATGCATTCTGCAGGCGTTGTGTATGAGCAACCCTGGCCTCAGGTAAAAATAACCTATCTCCCCAGAGACTGTCCTACTAGCCAGTGCACACAGCACTGTTGCTGCTGGTACAGCTGATCCAACATAAGCAACATCAAATTCCTTCTGGTGGCATCTCACAGGATTTTTGTATTGCCACTAAACATCAGCAAGGCAAGCCATGTCCAGCTACTTTCCTGGCCTGCTGTACCATGTCCTGCAATCCAGGGTACTTGTCCACAAAACGTTGCACAATCAGATTTAATAAATGTGCCATGAAAGGCATGCGAGTCAGTGTAAACACCAGATTGGTGCCATTGTCACAGACAACTTTTTTAGCCTTGAGGCTGTGTGTGGTCAGCCAGTGTCTGCAGAGTGGACAGCAGTGCAGGTCGGAAGTGGCTTTTTTCTTCAAGGCACAACATTCGCAACATAGCATGAGATTGCCGTACCTACGTGGTGGAATCGATTCTGGAGAGCTTGTGGCCACAGTGGAAGAAGAGGGCGCAGTGGAAGAGCAGGACTCAGCTGAGGAAGAGACTGCAGAGGAAAGACGAGGAGTAGGCGAAGAAGTGGCTGGCCTGCCTGTAAGACCTGGCAGCGGCACAGACTCCACTCGTCCTTCTTTTCCCACCAACACAACCATGTTTACCCAAGGGGCAGTAAAAGTTTTGTACCTTTCCTGCCCGTGTTTTGAAGACCAGGTGTCTGTGATCAGATGGTTATCCCAGACAATGTGTGCTAGAGATTGGTTGACCTGCCATAGCACATGCCAGTACAGGTCCGAGATACCCATTTCCAAAAAAGATCTTCTTCCCAGTACCTACCACTGCCATTCAAACATGCCACAAACGTTTTACCAGATTCTACCAGCTGGTATGGTAAAAGCTGACAGGCTAGCAGTTTGGCAAGCCAGCAGTCAAACGTTGGGCAAGGGGGTTCCTTGGGGACCTCATTTTTGTCATCTCAAACATCTGAGTGATGGAACATTGACTCTATGGCAATACCCATGAAGAGGACAGTCTGGAAGGTGGAGTGAAGGACAACTGGAAAGAAGGAAGCGGAGGAAGGGAGAAGGCAGAAGGTGGAACACAAGGAGGTCAACTTGCACATTGAGTGCTTCTCCCCTTAAGGGCATCATGCCACAGGGCCTTGTGATGGGACTACAGGTGTCTTCTCATGGTAATTGTTCCTACATGCATGCTGGTCTACCCCCGACTAAGTTTCTCTTGACATAGGATGCTGGTTCTAGCAGCAGTAGAGACACAGAAATATTCCCACACTAAAAAGCCTTTTTGAGCTGGTCTAGTTCCGCTAGAAATGCTGTTTGCTGCCTGTCCTTTGCAACCTCTACCTACCAAGAGTAACTCACAGTGAGTTGACACAGCTGCATTGGTGTAACACTCTATGCTAATCACTCAGTGACACAAATGTGTGTGACACTGTATTTGTATAGTAAGGTGACAAGGGTGTGTTGGTGTAACACTGTACACTATTCACTTAAATATCAGTGACACTGTGTTTTTTTAAAGGACACCTTGACTGTCTGATATCACTGACAGTGACTCACAGTAAGGTGACATGCATGATACTGTGTAGGGGTCAGTGACACAATCAATTACTTATGCACATTGACTGCAGGCTAGAACGATGACACAGCCAACCACACACTACACTGTATACAGGTGTACAGGTGTGTTGCTACAACACACACCACACCACAATGCACGAACAAAATATCAGTACAGCAGGGTCAATATCAATGCTCAAAATGACTGTTGTGGTCAGGATGAGTCCTTAAAGTGGACCTGAACTCAGAACATCCTCTCTGCTCAGCATAACAACAGCATAATAACCTTTAAACAGAAACATTTCTTTGTTACACCTGAAACAAATCCTGAAATAAATCTGCACTGTTTCTACTTCCTGATTCATGAAAGCAAACATATTGTTAACCTTCTGTGCTTTCAAAATGCTTTATCTGCCATCACTGCCATAGGCATGTCATGTGACACAGGGGAGAGATCAGATTACAACTTGTGATTAGACACAAATGAGGGGGAATTAAACAGACTAAACTCTCTAAATACACATAGGGTTCATTTCTCTATGTATTTCTTTAGTCCTGTGCAATAGTCCAGGTCCACTTTAAAAGGACTATTGGAGGTCCCTAGCTAGTGCACTACAAGTAGCAGAGCACCTAGGAATCACAGTACAATATCACAAATACAGCCTATCTTCTCAGGCTGAGTCCTCAAATTGATTATTGAGGGTCCCTAGCTGGTTCACTACAAACAGCAGAGCACCTAGGAAGCTGCTGGGATTGTGCACTTTAAAAGGAAGGGAGGGAGAGTGGCCGGGTCAGAGCCGGATTTACTATAAGGCACTGTAGGCATGTGCCTACATGCGCCTGGTGATGGAAAGGTGGCTCTCTCCCCTCCTTTAGTGCCTCCTTTCTTCCCTATGCAGAGTCCCGAGCAAAGCGTAAATGAGAGGTTACTCCCCCAGCTCTCGGCATTCCACTGACAAGACCTCCCTTCAGTCAGGGGTACCACTAGCTACTTAATTCTGAGGCAGGGCCGGATTTACCACTCAGGAGCCTGTAGGCACAGGTGTTCTTGCGCCCTAAACCCCGCCCCACAACACAGGCCACACCTCCAAGTAAAAATATTCTAAACTCTAATCCATGCGTCATCACTAACTTTCCTTAGGTTTTTACACGCTAATCGCTGTGTCATGTCACTAATTATGACATTAACCAGTGATTAGAGTGTAAAAGCCTATGGGCAGTTAGTGACATGACACAGGGATTAGAGTTTAGAATATTTTTTTTAAGGATTAGGGTGTAAAATGCTGGAGATCAGTGATATTAGGCAGGGATTAGACTGTACAATCATGAAAGTGATGAGAGGCAGGGATAGAGGTCAGAGCAGTGAAAGATGAGGATTAAAGAGCAGTGAAGATGGGGGATGAGGACAGACCAGTGACCAGTTGGGGATGAGAAGGAAAGAAAAGTGAAGTTGGGAGTGGGGAGGACAGAGCAGCGAAGTTAAGGGATGGGGAGGACAAAGCAGTGAAACAGGAGGATGGGGAGGACAAAGCAGGGAAACAGGAGGATGGGGAGGACAAAGCAGGGAAACAGGAGGATGGGGAGGACAAAGCAGGGAAACAGGAGGATGGGGAGGACAAAGCAGGGAAACAGGAGGATGGGGAGGACAAAGCAGGGAAACAGGAGGATGGGGAGGACAAAGCAGGGAAACAGGAGGATGGGGATGACAGAGCAGGGAAACAGGAGGATGGGGAGGACAGAGCAGGGAAACAGGAGGATGGGGAGGACAGAGCAGGGAAACAGGAGGATGGGGAGGATAGAGCAGGGAAACAGGAGGATGGGGAGGACAGAGCAGGGAAACAGGAGGATGGGGAGGACAGAGCAGGGAAACAGGAGGATGGGTAGAGACCAGTGAAGTAGGAGGATGAGGATCAGGGATCACCTTGATGTTGTAGCTGTACTGCTGCTCACTGACATCCCATCAAGCACCGCAGCTGAGCTGGTCCTACTGCTCCAGGAACTTGGCAGCTGTGCTATCGGCAGACTGTGACACTGCAGCATGGGCCGGCTTTCAGGAAGCCGGCCAGTGAACTTCCTATGCTTCTTAAGCCTTTCCAGGTGTGGACCACGGAGACTGCCTGGCTACCTTTACTACAGCCATGCTGGTTAGCTGCTTTAGGGGAGGGGGCGGAGCGGACCTTTTTGCCTGCAGCCTACCTGTGCTGTGCCGCTTGAATCATTCTCTTTATCCCCGATTCCCTCTCCATCAGGCTCTGGACGCACCGGCGCAGGCAGGCTAAGTCTGTGCGACTTGCCAGTAAGTGATGTCCGCTAGTGTTGGGCGAACAGTGTTCACCACTGTTCGGGTTGTGCAGAACATCACCCTGTTCGGGTGCTGTTCGAGTTCGACCTAACACCTGATGGTGTTCGGCCTTTTAGTTCGGGTTCAACCGAACTACTCAATGCCCCCCGAACAGGGCCCCTGTTCGGCCGAACAGGGTCCTGTTCGCCTGAATACGGCCCCCCTATGGGGTCGCAGGCATAAGGGGGGAGCATGCCCCGATCGCGGGGGGGGGGGGGGGCAGAAATTCCCCCCACCCCCTCCGCTAGCGCTCCCCCCTCTGCCCGCTTCCCCATGAAAAAAGTTTGCGGAAAGTTAATAGTACCTGGTGGCTGGCTGTGACTAGGAGACGCGTTGAGGCCGGGCAGCGGGCGGTTCAGCGGTAGTACCCTTGTGGTACTTCCGCCCTTTCTCTGACCTCACGTCCTCTACGTGATGACGCATACGAGGGTACGCGTCAGAGAAAGGGCGGAAGTACCACAAGGGTACTACTGCTGAACCGCCCGCTGCCCGGCCTCAACGCGTCTCCTAGTCGGACTCCTCCTCACTCATCTCACCACTGCCAGCTAGCCAGCCAGCCACCAGGTACTATTAACTTTCTGCAAACTTTTTTCATGGGGAAGCGGGCAGAGGGGGGGCGCTAGCGGAGGGGGTGGGGGGAATTTCCGCCCCCCCCCCCCCCCGTGATTGGGGCATGCTCCCCCCTTATGCCTGCGACCCCATAGGGCCCCCAAAAGCGGCATGTTCGGGGGTCCCATTGACTTCCATTGAGTTCGGGGTTCGGGCCGAACATAACGAACATCTGGCCCATGTTCGGCAGAACGGACCCGAACCCGAACATCCAGGTGTTCGCCCAACACTAATGTCCGCCTCGCCTTGGTCGCCCACCCACGTGGTTCCTCAAACTCCCGCCAGCCCAGCGGGCAGCAGACGGACAATCGCGCTGTCCCCCGCTGCCTATGCACGCAGCTGTTGTTCACTCAAGTTGCAGCGCTGCGTGCAGGCATGGAAACGGCGGCCGGTGGGCGGGGAAAGCGGCGTAATGACACTGTGTATCTGTGTGTGTTACTAGCCGCCTGTGGCCCGCCCCTTACTGTAGTTACGACCACGGCCGCCGGGTTATGATGTAAATAAGGACGCAAGCGGCTGCTATTGCGTTTTTTCAGTCTTAAATTTAAAGGGGACATTACATAAACCCGCCCCTTGACCAATCAGGCGCCTGTAGGCACGTGCCTAGTGTGCCTTATGGTAAATCCGGCCCTGTACTGAGGGCACCTCTGGCTACCCAATGCTAAGGGGCACCTGTAGCTATCTATGATGGGCAGGGGAAATAAGGGAGAAGTGGCAGCTGGGCCAGCCTGCACACATGCATTGCTGTTTGGCAGGGGTTTGGCAGTTCGTGGAGGGTGAAGTCTAGGGCACCAGGAAATCTGTGCCTATAGGGCTACAGGTATGTAAATCCGGACCTGGGCCGGGTGGTGATCCCCTCTGATTGGCCGTTCTGTCCCATGTGAGTTCAGGGTGAAGGTCAAAAATGTATCCATGGGAAAGAATAGGGAAATCATGAATGGCCCGTATAGTTCACATTAGACAAGAACAGTAAAACAACAGCAATAACTGTTCGCCTGGTGACCGAGTCTGCCATCCCTACAGATCATCAAAAAGAGAAATACAATAATTAATAACGCTATACTTTTCTTTAATTCAATTCTCAGTATTACTTAGTAGTGGGAAGACTGTTGATTAACAAGCTATTTTTGCAGTTAGACTCTCTTGCCATTCGATTTTCGTTTTAAATTAACAGTTGGTTTTTATAATTGAAAACCTAGTAACATAAAATGTAATTGACCTTTTTGTGCATACTAAATAGTACAATATAAACAGAAGAAGAAAGTAGATTTATTACTTTACAAATTGCTTTTCAAATGGCTGTCATTTGTTCATACTAGGGTCATTTAAGAACTAATGTAACATAAGTAAAAATGAAGATGTTTGCACACACAACTCGCATGACGGTGTGTTAATTAACAGGCTAGACTCATAGGTACAATACACTATTAGTGTATGATCACCTACTTGACCTACATGCAGATTACGTAGTAGTACACTATGTCAGCATGCCATCTAGTGGTTAAACATCAGAAATAAGCTGTGCACTTTTTACCATATACAGAGATTAGATTTTTTACGCAATTATTAGTAGTTGGTGGCATAAGAAATAACCAATCTTTTTTTTTTTTCATTCACATCTGCTTCACTCATATATTCATTTGTTTGTTTTAATTCTGGCCTTTTTGGTATTGCTTCCTTTTTTCCGTAAAAATAATATGGAGGTAAAAACAAACTGATGAATTAAACAATTGTATCTATCCTCCTTCTCCTAAAATGACTTTTGTAGATACTTCACAGTTTTCTTTTGTATTCAAATCTGTTCTTTATGTTTAACTGTTTCATTGTTTATGCTCAACTACGCATTCATTGAAGTATACCAGAGCTAAAATCAATGAACTATTGACCCTTTTATCTCTTTCCTGCTCTTAGAAACCATTTTCTACCAGGAAAGGGTTTTATGTAAAACCTTATCAGCAAGGATTAGGGTATAGTCTATAGTTAGGTCAGTTCCAGACTTCACAGAAACTTTCACCTGCATACCTGATGTTAACTCTTTCAAATGGACCTGGATTATCCACAAGGCAAACCAATGCAGTTACCTTGGGCCAGGAGAAAGTCTAGGGGCCTGGTGAATGCTAGCTCCCCACCAAATTTTATTAAATTAAGCCAGGTGATCATTAGCAATTGACTACAATTGCTATCTTCCCTAGGGCCCTATTTCATCTTAATCATTTTCTGCTTTCAGGCAGAGAATGTAAAAAAGGAACACATTATAGCTATTTGTGTGCTTGGCACTGTACATACACATGCCTATCTTATCATGTCACATGTAACCTCGGTATTCCTTTAAAAGTACTGTAATTCTTAGGGGATGCTTATTGGATGATTTGGCATTCTTTTTGTGCCCCATTGTAAATGTACATGTAACGATTGGTGTCAGCAACACAGATATTCTAATTATTGGTGATCTGCAGTATCACCAATAATACAGATACTATACCTGATTATGTGGTGATCTGCAGAATCGCCAATAATGCTAGTATAGCCAGACACAGAGCAACCAATGTGGGATTGTGTTTTGGTGCAACAGTAATGAGAAGAGGAGATCTCCCGAGGAGTGGGAGATTCAGACAATACTGCAGCCAAGGATCCCCTGAGGAGCAGGGGATTCAGACTGTACTGCAGCCAGTGGACACCTGAGGAGCAGGGACCACTGACTGTGCTGCAAGGTTGATCACCTGAGGAGCAGGTGATTAAGACTATACTGCAGCTAGCGGACACTTGAGGAGCAAGTGTTATAGACAATGCTGCACAGGCTGATCACCTAAGGAGTAGGTGACAGCTATTAGAGATTCCTCACTAATGGCAAGTCCCACTAGTGAGGGCAGGAAGGTCAGACAAGCAGAGTAGGCAACGCATGGACAGATAAAGTACAAAGACAGAAGGCTGATTCAAGGTTAGGTTTCAGGCAGAGTCGGCAACAGTCATCAGAGGTACCGAATCAGCAAACAGGAGAGTAGTCAAGGAAGCAGAAGGTCATAACAGATAAACAATAACAATATAGCAATATCCTAGTCTAGGTGTAAACTCCTTGGTTTCAACACCTGGGATCTAGTCTAAGGTCTAATACACAGATTACACAATGCAAATAGTACTTTAAGCTATCAACGGAATCTGGCTAAGTGTGGATCCCCAGCTCCAGCTGGTTCTAGCACACTGTAGGATCTGACTAGGGTCTGAGCGCTAACATGTTAGCATTTGCAACAGCAGACAACCAGCAACTGACAGGCAGGTCCTATATATACTCAGAGCGCTCCACAGCGCCGCCCAGTCACTCAGCCAATCCGGAGCACTACTGGAGTCAGCTGACCGGCTGATCAGCTGACTCCCCTTCTAGTTGCATAAAGGTCCTGTCACCTGGTTCGCACGCGCATAGCTCTCATCCTATGTGTACTAGAAGTACCAGGCAAAGCAGCAGCATGTAACTGCGCGGCAGAGGTCGCCGGCTGAAACACGGAGATAGCCGCCATGCCGCTTGCCCCTGCGGCGGTATCTCCGCTATCCTTTATAGTACACAATTGAGCTTTGGGTTTCATTTTTGATTACATTTATCAAAGCAAGTTGTTAAAGGACCACTATCCTGAAAATCATAACATTCAAAATAAATCTAAACAAATAGAAATAAGAAGCACATTTATTCCAAAGTAAAATGAGCTGTAAATTACTTTTCTCCTATGTTGTTGTCACTTACAATAAATAGTAGAAATCTGACAGAACCAATAGGTTTTGGACTAGTCCATCTTCTCATAGGTGGTTCTAAGGCTAAGTTCACAGTGGGACGTTAAAGTCGCGCGTTAAAACAGCATTTAACGCAGAATAACTCACTGCAATGAAAAATCAAAACCCCGTTCACAGTGCACAGGTTGCGTTGGTGTCTAACACTGCACGTTAAGTAAAAGTACTGCATGCTGTGCGTTATACACGTTATTAGCTGTGTTGGACTGTTTGCACATGCTCAGTAATGACTTGGAAGCATACTTTTCATTGCCTGTATTTTCTACTGTATCTGCTGTATGAGACGGTAACGCTGCATTGCGACTTTTTGGGCACGTTGCGTTGTAAGTTTGCGGTGCGACTTTTACGGCGCATCAAAAAGCAACGTCCCACTGTGAATCTAGCCTCAGGGTTTTGTTTAGTTTCAAAAACACATGGGCTATCATTCATAAAAGTGTGGTCCGTAATGCAAATCAGTGCGGGAAAACACCGCTTTCAGTATTTTACACTTTTGTGTGGTCATTCATAAAAAAAAGTGTACAGGTGCGATAGCAGTGCAGAGATTTCTCGAACTAGGCTGGCGGTAGGCTTGCAGAAACACAGGAAGCTGCCGAGTTGATACATTTCTCCGTGTTTCGCTCTACTGCAGCTGCCTGGGAGGTCTGTGTCTCCATTAACTTAACATGGTTATCGCCACATCCTCATCCTCATTTTCCGTCCTCATACCGTTTGCGTTAATCTTTATGAATTAACATTTTGTTACATTTGTTATGATAGTCACGGCACAAGGCGGTGATTTATCGCTTTGCTCGGGAATGTCAGCTTTTCATGCGGAAACAGCCTTTATGAATACACATTTTGCTATGTGCTTGGTAAAGTCGGCCTAAGTCAAAACATTTTTTTCTTCCTGTCAGCAAGCGCTCTTGCTTCCAGGAAGTATAGGGAGGACGTGAATTTTTTTTTTCTTTGGAAAGATTGCAGCTTCTAATAGAAGATGCCGGCCTTTCTAAAGGGAGCAACAGGTAGATAGGAGGAGCACCACTCAAGAGAACAGCAGTGTGCCACGATCCCTGCCCCTGTGTCCCAAGGGGCATACACAGATCATAAAAGACAAATGGATCAATGCCGATCCATTTGTCTTCTATGGTCTTTCCAAAGGAGACTTAGATCAATGAATGGGAACAGTGTTCCCATTCATTGATCTCCGGGCCAAAGGGGCGGCGGCACGGGAGCACGGGGGCACGTGAAAGTAGTTAACTACTACAAACATTGGGTCCGATCCAATTAACTTTCTCTACCAAATTTTCTCCTAGGAGGACATCTTGTTTAATATAATTTCTCAGCACTCTGAAATTGAAAAAAACACCAAAAAGTAGGTGAAAAAGTATTGTCAATTATTCATTAATTACAGAGTATTTTCTTGCTTGCTGGTTGCATATATATATATATATATATATATATATATATATATATATATATATACGCATTTTATTGATAAGATGCAAAAATATCACTTTGGAGAAAACTTAGGAGAACAGTGAATTTCAGCGGGCCCAATGCCTCTAAAGAAGTAATTTGTTGAACCATAAAAAAAGGAATCCGTCTGTTATTAAAATATATAAATTTAGCTTGTCAATTGCTTTTTAAATTTACTGTGTCCCAGTTTGATATGTTGGACACTTCTAGTAGATAAAATGTAAGTCTTAAAGTGGACCGGAACTCTTGCACAGGACAGAAGGAAAACATAGAGAAATGCACTCTGTATTTATTCAGGGAATTTAGCCTGTCTAATTCCCCCTCATTTGTGTCTTATCCAGGGCCGGATTTACCATAAGGCACACTAGGCACGTGCCTACAGGCACCTGATTGGTCAAGGGGCGGGTTTATGTAATGTCCCCTTTAAATTTAAGACTGAAAAAACGCAATAGCAGCCGCTTGCGTCCTTATTTACATCATAACCCGGCGGCCGTGGCCGTAACTACAGTAAGGGACGGGCCACAGGCGGCTAGTAACACACACAGATACACAGTGTCATTACGCCGCTTTCCCCGCCCACCGGCCGCCGTTTCCATGCCTGCACGCAGCGCTGCAACTTGAGTGAACAACAGCTGCGTGCATAGGCAGCGGGGGACAGCGCGATTGTCCGTCTGCTGCCCGCTGGGCTGGCGGGAGTTTGAGGAACCACGTGGGTGGGCGACCAAGGCGAGGCGGACATTAGTGTTGGGCGAACACCTGGATGTTCGGGTTCCGGTCCGTTCTGCCGAACATGGGCCAGATGTTCGGCATGTTCGGCCGGAGCCCAGAACTCAATGGAAGTCAATGGGACCCCCGAACATGCCGCTTTTGGGGGCCCTATGGGGTCGCAGGCATAAGGGGGGAGCATGCCCCAATCGCGGGGGGGGGGGGGAATTCCCCCCACCCCCTCCGCTAGCGCCCCCCCCCTCTGCCCGCTTCCCCATGAAAAAAGTTTGCAGAAAGTTAATAGTACCTGGTGGCTGGCTGGCTAGCTGGCAGTGGTGAGATGAGTGAGGAGGAGTCCGACTAGGAGACGCGTAGAGGCCGGGCAGCGGGCGGTTCAGCAGTAGTACCCTTGTGGTACTTCCGACCTTTCTCTGACCTCACGTCCTCTACGTGATGACACATACGAGGGTACGCGTGACGCGTACCCTCGTATGCGTCATCACGTAGAGGATGTGAGGTCAGAGAAAGGGCGGAAGTACCACAAGGGTACTACCGCTGAACCGCCCGCTGCCCGGCCTCAACGCGTCTCCTAGTCACTGCCAGCCAGCCACCAGGTACTATTAACTTTCCGCAAACTTTTTTCATGGGGAAGCGGGCAGAGGGGGGAGCGCTAGCGGAGGGGGTGGGGGGAATTTCTGCCCCCCCCCCGCGATCGGGGCATGCTCCCCCCTTATGCCTGCGACCCCATAGGGGGGCCGTATTCAGGCGAACAGGACCCTGTTCGGCCGAACAGGGGCCCTGTTCGGGGGGCATTGAGTAGTTCGGGTGAACCCGAACTAAAAGGCCGAACACCATCAGGTGTTAGGTCGAACTCGAACAGCACCCGAACAGGGTGATGTTCTGCAGAACCCGAACAGTGGTGAACACTGTTCGCCCAACACTAGCGGACATCACTTACTGGCAAGTCGCACAGACTTAGCCTGCCTGCGCCGGTGCGTCCAGAGCCTGATGGAGAGGGAATCGGGGATAAAGAGAATGATTCAAGCGGCACAGCACAGGTAGGCTGCAGGCAAAAAGGTCCGCTCCGCCCCCTCCCCTAAAGCAGCTAACCAGCATGGCTGTAGTAAAGGTAGCCAGGCAGTCTCCGTGGTCCACACCTGGAAAGGCTGAAGAAGCATAGGAAGTTCACTGGCCGGCTTCCTGAAAGCCGGCCCATGCTGCAGTGTCACAGTCTGCCGATAGCACAGCAGCCAAGTTCCTGGAGCAGTAGGACCAGCTCAGCTGCGGTGCTTAAAGGGATGTCAGTGAGCAGCAGTACAGCTACAACATCAAGGTGATCCCTGATCCTCATCCTCCTACTTCACTGGTCTCTACCCATCCTCCTGTTTCCCTGCTCTGTCCTCCCCATCCTCCTGTTTCCCTGCTCTGTCCTCCCCATCCTCCTGTTTCCCTGCTCTGTCCTCCCCATCCTCCTGATTCCCTGCTCTGTCCTCCCCATTCTCCTGTTTCCCTGCTCTGTCCTCCCCATCCTCCTGTTTCCCTGCTCTGTCCTCCCCATCCTCCTGTTTCCCTGCTCTGTCCTCCCCATCCTCCTGTTTCCCTGCTTTGTCCTCCCCATCCTCCTGTTTCCCTGCTTTGTCCTCCCCATCCTCCTGTTTCCCTGCTTTGTCCTCCCCATCCTCCTGTTTCCCTGCTTTGTCCTCCCCATCCTCCTGTTTCCCTGCTTTGTCCTCCCCATCCTCCTGTTTCCCTGCTTTGTCCTCCCCATCCTCCTGTTTCACTGCTTTGTCCTCCCCATCCCTTAACTTCGCTGCTCTGTCCTCCCCACTCCCAACTTCACTTTTCTTTCCTTCTCATCCCCAACTGGTCACTGGTCTGTCCTCATCCCCCATCTTCACTGCTCTTTAATCCTCATCTTTCACTGCTCTGACCTCTAACCCTGCCTCTCATCACTTTCATGATTGTACAGTCTAATCCCTGCCTAATATCACTGATCTCCAGCATTTTACACCCTAATCCTTAAAAAAAATATTCTAAACTCTAATCCCTGTGTCATGTCACTAACTGCCCATAGGCTTTTACACTCTAAACACTGGTTAATGTCATAATTAGTGACATGACACAGCGATTAGCGTGCAAAAACCTAAGGAAAGTTAGTGATGACGCATGGATTAGAGTTTAGAATATTTTTACTTGGAGGTGTGGCCTGTGTTGTGGGGCGGGGTTTAGGGCGCAAGAACACCTGTGCCTACAGGCTCCTGAGTGGTAAATCCGGCCCTGGTCTAATCACAAGTTGTAATTTGATACCTCCCCTGCATCACCTGACTGCCATGGCAGATAAGACAAATGAGCTCATTTGAAAGCACAGGATGTTAACAATATGTCTGCTTTTTATGAAATCAGGAAGTAGAAACAGCCCAGATTTATTGCAAGATTTGTATCAGCTGTAACAAAGAAGTGTTTTTCTTTAAAGAATATTGTGCTTTTGCATATCTGTTGGAGCAGAGAGGAAGTTCTGAGTTCAGGTGCACTTTAAGATGTGCTGTGACTTCTTAAAACCCCAACTTTCTCTGTCAGTTTTGACTTATCTCTTTCAGGGAATGCACTGAGGATCAGTTCTTCTCCTGAGAGCGGATGGGAAGCCACATTTCAATCAAAGTGGTTGAAAGATGGAATGTTCTAACACAACAATAATATCCTCCCAGACAGAGAATTTGTTATATGTTAATTCACATTGTATAACTTAGTTTGTATGGTGCTCCATCCAATATGTAGAAAAAGAAGCAGAACCTCCCGGGACCTTCCGTCCAATCTCTTTAGTGCAGTGCTTAGGTACAGGTGGTACATCTACGATACATCCGGGATACGGATCCTCAAGTGATGGTGTGATGGTGGTAGGGGAGTGCACAGCGTGACCAAGCGTCCACTGAGACGCGAAACGGCCGTCGCAAGCCCCATTCGGTGCCTGGCACCCCCCCCACCTCCATCACACCATCACTTGAGGATCCGTATCCCGGATGTATCGTAGATGTACCACCTGTACCTAAGCACTGCAATCAAGAGATTGGACGGAAGGTGCCCGGAGGTTCTGCTTCTTTTTCTACATATTGGATTTTATTGATGGCTTTCTTCACACAGTCCGATGTGCACACGTCCCAGCAGCGGATGCAGGAAGCGTCGGTGATTTGGTGAGAACGTTCTTTGCCCATGCACTCACACTACTCCATAGCATTGTAGGGAGTGCCACTCATATCTGTTCTCTGTGTTTAAAAATGTATGGTGCTCCATGCCAGGGCCAGGCCACAAGGGAGACAAATAATTGGCATAGTTGCAGAAGAAAATAAGGGTGTATTGATCTCCTTCCTAGCATTGTGTAATGGAGTTGGTTACCCTCCTACGTCATCCCTGCTAATATGTATTCCTATAAGCTAATAAGTTGGTATTACAATTCAAAAGAAGCATATATTTTTCATTAAAAAAAGTATAATTTCTCAGTCTATTGTTTCGCAGTATATTTACCATTTTGTGTTTTATATTGTATAGTTTAATATATGGCTTACCTTATATACAATGTACCTCATTCTGTATTTATTTACATTTTATACCAAATCCAAACTTCTTAAGGAATGGGAAGGTAACGGTAAAACAGTTGAGTTCATTAATTATAATTTAAAAAAAATCAATATAGCACACTTATCATTTTTGTTTTGACAATGTTTTTTCACAAAACCAAGCCAGTAATTCATCTGAAAATATACATTTTTGCAGTAGGACAGTGAACTTTGTCACAGTTCACTTGAAACTGTATGTGTTCTATTAATCTATTAATTAATACATTGTTCTTTATATCACAACATGTTATATTCCACTGATTTGATAATTTTTTCAAGTTTAGAAAGTGAAGTATGCCTAACTGGAATGCAGGCAGTAGCGAAGGAAGAGGGGATGCAGAGGTTGCAACCGCACGGGGCCCCTGGACCCGAGGGGCACAGTAGGGGCCCTCCTTCATCCACCTTATAAGCTTTGTATTGGTGCTATGCTGGTAATGGGAACTTTTATATGTGCATTGAATAATAGTGATCCTTTACAGGCTGTTTCCTTACTCTGATACCGCCTCTCTGACACTGCTGCTGTCCATGGTAGGTTTGGAGCTTCGTATTAATAGAGTTATTGGGGTCCCGTGTAAAACTCGCCCCGGGACCCCAAGCTCCTCACTTATGCCACTCAATGCAGGCCTATTATTTGATTATTGAAGGTACATTTTCTGCTGTAAAATAGCAATTACGTAACACTATAAAAAAATGACTGTAATTTAATAATAGTCTTAACCCCTTCAGCCCTCAATGTATTTTCCCCTTATGGACCAGAGCAATTTTCACCTGTCAGTACTCCTCCCATTCTTTTGCCAATAACTTAATCACTACTAATCACAACAAAATGATCTGTATCTTGTTTTTTCAGCACCAATTAGGCTTTCTTTGGGAGGTACATTCTGCTAAGAATTATTTATAAATGCATTTTAACTGGAATAATAACAAAAAAATTGAAAAAAATCACTATTTTTCAGTTTTTGGTCATTATAGTGTTAAAATAAAATGTTCTACTGTGGATAAAAGCCACACATTTTATTTGCCCATTTGTCCCGGTTATTGCAACGTTTAAAGAATTTCCCTAGTATAATGTATGGCACCAATATTTTATTTGGAAATAAAGGTGCATTTTTTCAGTTTTGCGTTCATCACTAATTACAAGCCTGTATATTAAAAACTAAAAGTAGTATGCCCGCTTGACATAAATAATAAAAAAGTTCAGTCCCTAAGGTAACTACTTATATATACATTTTTAATGTAATTTTTTCCCCTATACAAAAAAAAATTGGGGTACTATGGGCGGGTGTGGGAGGGAAAAAAGGTAATTATAAAAGTCAGTGTTGGGATTTTTATTAAATAAAAGTGTATTTTGGTATATTTTACCTTTTGTCCACAAGATGTCCTCAGTCATTATTTCTGATTCACGTACGTGAATCGGAAGTAATGCGTGGCAATGTAACAACAGGAAGATACAATGAATGCAGGCGTCTCATAGACGCCCGGTTTCTTTTTGAATTGGAGACATAGCTTAATGAATGGAACTGCGTTTCTGTTCATCTGTGGGCTAACGAATGGCGGCAAGCACGCGCGCGTGAATGCGCGCATGAACAGGCGGGAGTATGCACAGCGGCGGTAGTGGCGGAGTTGTGTATATCTACGCCCCTAGACCTAAGTTGAAGTTTGCAGGGGCGTAGATATACTGTACCTGATGCAACAACTGGTGAATACAACCTGGCAAATTATTACTATTTGTGAAAGATGTTTAAAACACAAATGAAGGTAGATAAGAAAACATCTAATTGTGGATTATGTAGCTATACCAGGGTTAGTGATAACTAAGACTGTCAGCTCTCACTTTTAAGAAATTATGAAAAAAAAAATATATATGTTTTTGAAAAAAAAAATGCTAAATTACTGCATGACATCAATGGATATATATATATATATATATATATATATATATATATATATATATATATATATATATATATATATATATATATATATTGGGGGGAAAGTGGGGGTGTCTTACACTGACTCTTGGGCCCTTATTCAATTACCTTTTTCTGTTTTCTTCTAGGAGATAATTTTGAATCTTCTGTTTAAATATGTTTTGAGCAATCTGCAATTTAAAAAGTACCAAGAGTATATGAAAAAGTACTGTTAAAATTATTCTGAGCATTTTCTTGCTTGCTGATGACATTTTATTGATAAATTGTGAAGATATTACCTAGGAGAAAAAGGGAGTTGAAAAATGGTTTTGGAGTCAAGAGAGCTCCTTGCAGTAATGCCAGAGTTACTTGTGCTTAAAGAGAATCTGAAGCCAGATTAAAAATGGCTTTTTACCTTAAATACATGTGAGGCATGTTTGCCAAAGCTAAAATGCCGCTATCCCGCGGCATAACGAGGGGATTTTACCTTCCAAATCCCCCCTGCAAAATCCACAACTTTCTTGGTCGTGGATTTTGCTGCCCCTGTGTGCTTCTGTGTGAGGCCGGGATATGAGCTGCAGCCCTGCCTCACACGCGTCTGTCAGCACGTATCTCCGCCGCTCCTCCGCCCCTCTCAGTGAAGGAAGACTGAGAGGGGCGGGGGAGAGGCGGCAATATGTACTGACAGACGCGTGTGAGGCAGGGCTGCAGCTCATAGCCCAGCCTCAAACGGAAGCGCTCCCCGGGCACCACGAGGGGATTTGGGGGGTAAAAACCCCTCGTTATGAAGCAGGATGGCTTCAGATTCTCTTTAAAGGATACCAGAAACGAAAGGCTCTGGTAAAAATGGTAGATGCAGTGTGTAGGGGGTAAAAAGTACATACTGGCCGCTCCTCCTAGTCTCCTCCATCTGCCGCCGTTCTTGCTGTACAAATGCCGGTGTCCCTGCGACTTTGTTGACCTTTGCCCCGGACATCCTGCACCCTGTGTGAGCAGTATGTCCTTCCCTCTTCGCTTCTGCCCAGCGGATAGTTACAGGCTCAGGAGCACGCAGGCACCTCCGTCTCCTTTATGCTGGTTGTGCGCTCCACTAAACCAAGCGTCATAGCAATTTCAAGCCATATATTTTTTTTTGTTTACAAATTTATTTAATTTAATTTATTTAATTTTGTTTACAAATTTTATTTAATTTATCTGTGGAAATTGGGTGACAGGGGGCATGTGTGCAGTTACATGGAGTTCTGACAGGGGGCATGTGTGCAGTTACATGGAGTTCTAACAGGTGGCATGTGTGCAGTTACATGGAGTTCCAACAGGCGGCATGAGTGCAGTTACATGGAGTTCCGACAGGGGGAAGTTTTTTTATAGCCGTTTGTAATTAATTGCACCCATCAACGGAGATTATTTACAACCAATCCGATCAGAATTTCTGTTCGCTCAAATGATTTTTTTTGCTAGAAATTGGACTGTAAGGGCCATATCCTATTTAAGGTGATAAGTAGCTTGCAGATGCGAGCTACTTATCACCTTGCCATCGCGCGAGGATTACCGGCAAATCCTATTGCCCATATCCTTCGCGCGATGGCTGATCGTTAGGGAGCATTACTCAGGCGAAAGCCTGAGCGATGCTCCCTTTTAACGAGCGATGGGGAGTGAGGTTTACGCTGTGGTGCTGTCCATCAGCACCACGGCCTCACTCCCCACACATGCGCACTCGCCCACTGCCATCTTCCGCCGCTGCATCTGGGGGTCTCCTTTAATAAGGAGACCCCCAGAGCTCCCCGTCGGGTCGCCGCACAGTTTAGAAGCCCCCGCGCAGCTCTGCACCGGCACCCCTGCATACATACCGCCGCAGATCACCCGCCGCCTCTCGCCGCAAAATCCGTCGCGTAATTACAGTGTATCTAACACTGTAATTACTGTCGGCATAGAAGGAGCCCAGGCAAAGCATCTTTGAATCTGCAGCCTGGGCTCCCCATTGGTCCGCTGTCTGAGCCATTTTATTGGTTTAGACTGCGGACCAATGGGGAGCCCAGGCTGCAGATTCAAAGATGCTTTGCCCGGGCTCCTTCTATGCCGACAGTAATTACAGTGTTAGATACACTGTAATTACGCGACGGATTTTGCGGCGAGAGGCGGCGGGTGATCTGCAGCGGTATGTATGCAGGGGTGCCGGTGCAGAGCTGCGCGGGGGCTTCTAAACTGTGCGGCGACCCGACGGGGAGCTCTGGGGGTCTCCTTATTAAAGGAGACCCCCAGATGCAGCAGCGACGACGTGCGTTAGCTAGTTTAGACCTGCTTTTTGCAGGTCTAAGCTAACTCTCATGTCAGCCGGGAAGCATCGCTTGGTAATTGGATTCGGTGTTAAGAACTCGCTGGGCTTATATCGCCCAAGCGAGTTCTTTTCCGCCTGGGGGGGTCTAAAGTTTTATTAGATTAGGCGATGCCCCCATCGCCTAAGTTAAGAACTCGCCAGTGCTTAGCGCTGGCGAGTTCAGCAATAGAATATGGCCCTTAGTGTCTAATGTCTAGTGTCATAGTGTAATGATCTAATCTTTTACATCCAATTTTACCAAATCTATGTAGTATAAGGGTCAATTGAGTGAATATATTGATTGGATAATTTGGGCAGTTCCCTTATATTACATAGAAATGGTAAGATTGGGTGAAAAAAAGATTGGATCACTAGTGGCCACCATGGAGTCATACACCTTATCATTTTTGTTTATTTTTGTTAAAAATTCCTGGCCCTTAGCTCTCTCCCTGAGTGGCTTCTTATCTCAGATGGCCAAACTACAGTTCATGTCAGAAGGCTGAGTGATGTTGCAGATTTTAGGATTGCAATAAAACACCTATTTGATGTATTTCCTGTTTTGGTACATCTAAGACAAATGGTACCTGCAAATAACAATAATCAAAACCCACACCATAAACCTTATAGATGTTTTCTTTATTTTCTGAGGATTTATGTTATCTTTATTTTAAGTAATGATTGCTGGATTGATGGATATATCAATTGTATGACAAAGAAACTCCAGTGTAGGCTTGATTGTTAGTTCACATATATTTATGTTAGACTAGCCTACTCCTGATGTAAAGAGTAAAGCTTTCCAGTAAAGCAAACATATTGTCATTGTCATTTGTGTTTTCAATGCAAATTATACCAGTAACTATATTTGCCATGGGTCCTTACACAGCACTATTGCGGCTGTACAGGGATCCCTGTCATAAGCATTGCAACTTGCCCTGGGGTTTCCTGTCATTTCTCTGTCAATCCGACAATAAGTCAGGAAAAAATTTAGTAAGTAAAATTTTCCCTAGACTGACCTTAAAATTTTAGAATTTATTAAAGTTTTCGGACCAGCACCATATTTATAATATAATAAATTAAAGTAATAGGTACAGAGTGTGCTGGGGCAAAAAAAGCCTATGAACAAAACAAAAAAGAAAATAGTGTCCAACAAATAGCGCCACACTGACCAAATAATCAATTATAAATCACATGATCTTTATTAAATTTCAACTGTAATCATAGTTAAAAACAATTACAAATCACTAACAAGTGACAATGCTGGTAACCCTGATAATCATACAGGTAAAATACAGTCAATAGGGTAACAAAAGGTCCTCCTCTCCATACAATTTACATAATTAAAAAAATAAAGTTATTAAAGTGCAAATGATTAACAATAGGATTCCCTAATCAGGAGTCCCGGGGTTTCCTCCTCTCCTCCACTGCTTGTAAGTCCTGTTATACTTTTCTTTTTCACACTGTTATACAGGCAATTCATTACTACTTTGGACTATACTACCAATACTACCGAATATTTCTGAGTCTTATGACTGGCCTAAAATGGCCAATCATAAGACTTGGAATTTGGAAATATTCGGTAGCATTTGATCAATCGGAGAATGTGGAGGTTTACCACGGAAATCGGAAGTCATTTTAGGCTAATCACATAACTTGGAAAAAGCTCGATTATATCCAAGTCTTGTGGTTGGTCTAAAATTTCTGGGGAATTCAGATTTCAGTGGAAAAATTCTGCATTATGTGATTGGTCCAACGCTTCCGAGTTCTGTGATTGGGCTCAAATTTCTGAGTTGTGGTAATGCAGCATTTCCACTGGATTCTAATTTCCAAAGCCGATTCCCAATCAGCGCTGCAGAAAGCCAATCTCTGATCGGAAATCGGAATTCCAAAGAAATTTTCCAACCTTCCTTACTCATCCATGCTTTTAATTTTCTACTACTCAACACAGTTTTCCTTTAGGCTGAAAGATAGAGTAACTAACTGTTTAAAGCGGAATATAACCCAGAATTTGCTCTAACAGATTATTCACAGCATATTATATACAACCTGCATTTTTTTTTTTACTAGAACATCATTCAAAGGGTTAAACACAGGCTTTAGAAGCTTCCCTGCCAGCTTCCCTGCCGCTTCCAATTGTTAAACAATGTTATCTTGTGTTTACTTAAATGTATCAAGTAAGGAATGTGACACATTCCCTGACTGTGGAGAAGCTCCCAGATACAAACAAAGAGTCAAATCATGTCTGCCTGAATAAATGAATGAATGAAAGCAGTTATTAATAAAATGCAAAGTCACCTCACAAAGCAAAAAACTGTACTTTTGGGAAGCTATAACTTTTAAATGAATAATAAAACTTATGCACAAATGCAAATATGATAACCGTATGGCATATACAAAGTAGGAAAACATGTTTTTATTGAATATTATGTCAGGGTTTTAAACCGCTTTAAATAAAATAGCAAAAATATTTTTGCAGTAAAAGTGTGTCTAGACCTAGCAGGGCATATAGGGGTGTAGAAATAACCACAGCAGCTAACCTACTATGAAATCCAAGACCCATGTATAAGAAAAAAAAATGCAAATATAGAAAACATGTGATGTCACTAGAATAACAGACAAATCAAGACCAAAAACAATGTTTTTTTTCTTGGAGAAAGTATTAAATGTTTTGATTCCTAAACCTCCCGATGCTCTTCTATTTCTCATGTTATAAATGCTCATTAAAAAAATAATAAAAAATTATGTAAGATAGTGGTTTCTAGGTTAACAATCGCCAAATTTTGGAAATCTGACATAATTTCCATGACCTAGGATTGGCTGCTGGACATTATTTATTGCTAAAAAATGGAAGCGCTCATTCAAGAAACAAACAATACATTACTAAATCATCAGATGAATTGGACCATGCAGTCTGTCTTTATCGGGGCTGTGAGTCCTGTATCATGCTGATATT
Organism: Hyperolius riggenbachi; assembly: GCF_040937935.1. Classification (NCBI taxonomy): domain Eukaryota; kingdom Metazoa; phylum Chordata; class Amphibia; order Anura; family Hyperoliidae; genus Hyperolius; species Hyperolius riggenbachi. The sequence goes on along the minus strand of NC_090652.1, from coordinate 135,905,985 downwards.
TTGAGACTTTGGATCATTAGTAACCTTCCTTTTCTTTTTCTTTCTTGCCTCTTTTTCATTTCTACACACCCAAACAGTGTGACGTTACACCCAGAATTATGGTAGGTCCTGCTTTGAGTGACATGGATATCAATTGTGCAGGCTCCTTTCACTGGATTAAAAGCTGCATAGGCTTGACAAAGGGAGGAGCTTGCTTGCCAAAATGTTGCATTAACATTTATAGGGCCAGAAACCCACTAGGAGCTAATTCTAATTACAAGACAATATCAATCTCCGCGCAAAGGGTCAAAAGAGTTCCATGTGCTGCCCAGAAGTAAAAGTCTTCAGAATGACTTCATCAAACCATATATTCAATAGAAATTTAGCGCTGCATAATCTCTTATATTATGAATCTGTCACCAACACCCTTTAAAGTGCAGGCTTACCAGCATCACAAGAGACCCAAATTATAAGGTCTAAGCGTATGATCCTTGACCCAACGATCAGCAGCTTTTCCTCGTCCTCAAACTCTAGATGTCCCGGATGTCATTCCTCAGATGCCTCGGAACGGATGGCAGAGGGGAGAGTGGCACCCTGCTGATATTTTATACGCTGTGTCTACTGGGGGTCCCTGTAATAAGGGCCCTTATGTGAGTATTTGTTACAGTTTTTATACATGAATAAAAGTGCTTGCTTTTAAGTAAACACAGAGAGCACTTAGATTTTGTTCTTTGGTATTATATCCTCATATGCTGAGAGTACCATCTGAGGAATGACATCAGGGACATCTGGAGTTTGAGGACGACGAAAAGCTGGTGATCGTTGGGTCATTAATCATACGCTTAGACCTTATAATTTGGGTCTCTTGTGATGCTGGTAAGCCTGCACTTTGAAGGGTGTTGGTGACGGATTTATAATATAAGAGATTATGCAGCGCAGAAGTTCTTTTGAAAATAAGCGATTCTAATTGCAAGTGATTTGAAAAGCTCTTGCTAATGCAATGCTATGTGGGATTTTTATAAAATCACATCGCTCAAGTGGGATCACACCAATAGCATTACATTAGCAAGAGTTTTCAAATGACAAAGCACTTAGAAAATCGCTCCTAGTGGGTTTCTGGCCTTAGCCTGCTTCATTATGCTACCATGTACCTGTATGATGGATTACATTTGTGAACCATGTAATGGATCCGTTAGCAGAAATAAGTCTGTGTTTTATGTGAAATGTAACATCACAAGCAGTGCTGGTTTCTGCATCTCTCAGAGCACATACAGAGTATTTTTCTTTGACAGTAAAGGATGTTTAGCATGAATCCTGCCTTGGCCAACTTATTCTGAGAGATGATAAGTATACATGACTGAAACAACAGAAAACCAGCAGCTACCGTAAGCTGAAGATTGTATCTTTTTTCTGGTCTGACTTACTTAACTGGAGTTGTACTTTGGGCTGGAGTTGTACTTTGTACTGGTTGAACTCGATGGACGTATGTCTTTTTTCAGCCAAAATAACTATGTAACTATGTAACTTAATTAATTAACATTTTCTTCTGAATTTTTTCCTAAGTGAAATACTCATACCTAGTTAATAAAATGCCCTTTGACCCACCAGCAAGCAAAAAAATACTCAAAATAATTTTGACAGTACTTTTTCACCTACCTTTTGGTACTTTTTTCAGTTGCAAAGTGCTAAAATATATTTTAAAGAAAAGATGAAAAATTGTCTCCTAGGAGAAAACTCAGGAAAAAAAAGTGAGCTGCATATGGGCCACGGTGTTAACAGGGCCGGATTTGTACTTTTTACCTCCCAAGGCCAATTATCACCAGCTGCCCCATGACTGACAACATCCTAACCCCCCCAACTGCTATCTCTGCCCCTGTATCTGTTGTATATATCCTTAGGTACAAGAGTAGCAGCACAGTGATGTAGTGGATTGCATTCTTGCCTTGCAGCAATGGGTCTACGGTCTCAATCCCAGACAGGGCACTATCTGCATGGAGTTTGTATGCTATCCCTGTGTCTGTGTGGGTTTCCTCTGGGCACTCTGGTTTCTTCCCATACAAATAAGTTAATTGGCTTCCCCTAAATTGACCTAGACTACAATGGACATTAGATTGTGAGCTCCTCTATAACTATCTACTCTGTAAAGTGCTGCTGAAATTCCCCTGATATACCCACAATTACCCAAATAAAATCAGGTGCAACTTTTGAATATGAGTTAGATCCTCAAGCATGCATGGTCACATTGGTTTTTGCCAACTTTTAAAAAACATAGTACAAACTTCCAAGAAAATCAGATCAATAAATAACAATGGCAAAAAAGCACCAAATAACCACAAACAGAAGTCATATATATGGCCTGAAAGGCTCCAGCCATGGGTGACCCCTTTCCCCATGATACAGGCTAGACCAGAGAAACATCTGCCCCGAGTCCTGACAACTGCTCCCCCCTTCCCTCACATCCCTCACAGCATTTCAGCACATGCAGGCTGTGAAAACAATGTATACATCCAAATCACTCACACAACAGAAGCAGCCAGGAAGAAGTATCGTTCCCAGTGTGTCTCTTTTAGCAGCACTGCAGTGATGAGCCTGGCCCTGCACATCTCCTTCTGTCTCCATGTGAAACTTCAGGGGGGTGGGGATCTGAAGGAAGCCTAAGTATTCACTAGACCAGCTAGCCTAGCTGGATTAAGACAGGAGACAGCAGCAGCTCGCAGGCATACTGCTCTGCATCTTTACCGCTGTGTGCACTTGCTTGCTGACTGCCCGCCACATCCATGACCAGGCACAGCAAGTAGGAATAAGATCCTTGGTTGTCAGAACTGCCCGTCTGCTGCCGTCCGCTGCTGTGTGATCTATGTACATATCACACTGCACAGCTGAGCAGGCCAGGCAGGAGAGAGACAGTACCACAAATGCGGTCAGGCAGGTGCCCAACAGTGTGAGCAGGAGCAGAGTCTGCAGCCGGTCCCAAATGGCAAACAGTATCTATGCCCATTGCCTGCACTGCGCCCTCGGTCATGAGGCGCTCTAGGCCATGGCCTATGTGTGCTTGGCTGAAAACCATGGGTGTTAATAGATGAAGTAGGGAGAGGGATATTACAAGCACATCTATGCAAATAAGCTGGTCCAATGCTAACAAAGCTGTCAGTGAAGCAAAGGTAGCTTTTGGAAACAATTTTATAACATGCAAGGAAGTGATAAGCAAGGGAAGATGTACAGCAGTACTTAAGAAAACCTAGGAACCATTTCCACTTGATGAGTTTGCGTTGCATTTGCACTGCATTTGCGTTTTTAAAAAGTGCATTCTGCAATGATTCTCATTTACGTAAATGCAGAAAATCATGGTTAAATCACTGCAACTTTGAAAATGTGTAGCAAAATTGCCACAATCCATTTTGTTGCAATTCTGATTCAAATGAATGAGAATCAATGCAGAATGTGCTTTTAAAAATGCCAACACAGCGCAAACGCAGCCAGTGGGAATCAACCCTATGACAAGCAATTCCAATCCCAGTTTAAAATGTTTAGTCATAGTTAACCTTTACATTCTTGTGATGATTCCAACTTTGGGTCATAGAGAATGTTGAAAAAGAGCTGTGAAGAGAGTTTGGTAGATGAAACAAGAGACTTTGGCAGGGGCGTAGGAATAGGCCCTGCAGCCCCTGCGCCCGCGGGGGGGGCCCGCTCGGGGCCGTTTTGTGGGTGCTGGAGGGGTGGCAGCATGAGGGGAAAGCCTTGCCCACAGTCGGCGGGGAGAGGGGTAGTTCCCCCCTCTCCCTCACCTCGGGGCTCTCCCCTCTGCGCTCCCCTCCAGCTCGTAAGTGTCTGTGGGGCTGTGGTGGGCAGCGAGCGGCGGGCAGATACATACCTGCTTCCGTGCGTTCCATCGGAGACTTCTCCCTCTAGCGGCTGACGTCACTTCCGGAAGTGACGTCAGCCGCTAGAGGGAGAAGTCTCCGATGGAACGCACGGAAGCAGGTATGTATCTGCCCGCCGCTCGCTGCCCACCACAGCCCCACAGACACTTACGAGCTGGAGGGGAGCGCAGAGGGGAGAGCCCCGAGGTGAGGGAGAGGGGGGAACTACCCCTCTCCCCGCCGACTGTGGGCAAGGCTTTCCCCTCATGCTGCCACCCCTCCAGCACCCACAAAACGGCCCCGAGCGGGCCCCGGGGGGGGGCCCGCTCAGAAAATCTGCAGGGGGGCCCGGTGGGGCCTAGTTACGCCCCTGGACTTTGGCCTTGATGCATTAGCCTGCACTACATATACTGCACACACACACACAGTGCGGGTTAATATTACTGCGCGCAAACAGTGCTCGGTTATATAACATATTGTGCGCTCGTAACTGCTGCACAATATGCTTGTAGTGTGACCCCGGTACTCCACTAGTGCACTCTATGAGAACATCGTGTGGCAGTTACGCACACAGTCAGCAATTGCTGAACTTTGAAAAGATATTTTCAAAAGAACTATTATCTCACTGGAGAAAATGCAGGAGAATAGTTAATTGAATTAAAGCCTTTTTTTTTTTTACTCTTTCCATAGACAATGTGTACATTACAGCGTGAAACATCTAAGCTAAATTCAGGTTAACCCATTCGCGTTCCGTCGTTTTCACTTGAAAAATGTTCACCTCCCATTCATTAGCCTATAACTTTATCACTACTTATCACAATGAACTGATCTATATCTTGTTTTTTCCGCCGCCAATTAGGCTTTCTTTGGGGGGTACATTTTGCTAAGAGCCACTTTACTGTAAATGCATTTTAACAGGAAGAATAAGAAAAAAACGGAAAAAATCATTATTTCTCAGGTTTCAGCCATTATAGTTTTAAAATAATACATGCCTCCATAATTAAAACTCACGTATTGTATTTGCCCATATGTCCCGGTTATTACACCATTAAAATTATGTCCCTATCACAATGTATGGCGACAATATTTTATTTGGAAATAAAGGTGCATTTTTTCCATTTTGCATCTATCACTATTTACAAGTTTAAAATAAAAAAAAAATATAGAAATATTTCATCTTTACATTGATATTTAAAAAGTTTAGACCCTTAGGTAAATATTTACATGTTTTTTTTTTATTGTAATGTTTTTTTTTTTTTTATATTAAACATTTTATTTGGGTATTTTTGGGAGGGTGGGATGTAAAGTTTTATAATGTAATTGTGTGTTATTTTTAAATTTTTTTTAACCACTTCGCATCCAGACCTTGTTTTCCCCTTATTGACCAGAGCAGTTTTGACGCTTTAGCGGTGTCCCTGTTTAATCACCAATAACTTAATCTGTACTCGTGCCACATAAATGATCTATGTATCTTTTTTTTCAAGACAAACTAAGCTTTCATTGGGGGGTATTTGGTCCCAAGTAAAATGTTCCTCTCTATGCATGTTAATGGGAAAACGGGGGGAAAATAAAAAAATGTCACTATTTCTCAATTTTGACCAATTTCTGTTTAAAAATAAAAAGTGCGATTGACATAAAAACTGTGCCACCAGTTAAAGTCGCCCCACTATAGATATCCTGATGTGTCCCCAGTATCACCCCACCCCTCCAGTATAGCCAGATGTGTCCCCAATATTAGCCCCCCCAGCATAGCCAGATGTGTCCCGTGTTTGCCACCCCCAGAATAGATTGACAGATGCACCCCCAGGAATAGTGCCCCTCTTTATAGCCAGATGTGTCCCCAGATCAGGATTACCCCCATTATGGCCAGATGTACCCCCAGGATTAGCACTGCCCCCCATTATAGCCAAACGTGCCCCCAGTATTAAGTTATGGCCCCCCCCCCCAGGTGCCCAGATGTGCAAAATTTGTAAACCCCCCTCCCCTTGGTTCCTCAGATGCCCCCCAGTAAACATGTATACTCCCCTTTGCATGTTCCCTCCCCTCCCCCCAAGAAACTATAGCCAGATGACCCCCCCATCAGGCAGCCCCCTCCGTGCACATATAGTTAGTAAAAAGGCACAAGCAAGCAGCCACACTCACCTACCTCGGTCCTGCAACTATCCTGAAGCCTGATCCTCCGATCCCCGCTCTGCAATCAGCCGCATATTGCCGGTAACCCGGGTCCCGGCTTGATGACGTCATCAAGCCAGGACCCGGGTTTCCGGCAATATGCGGCTGACTGCAGAGCGGGGATCGGAGGATCAGCCTTCAGGACAGTCGCAGGAACGAGGTAGGTGAGTGTGGCTGCTTGCTAGTGCCTTTTTATTAACTATATGTGCGCCGAGGGGGACAGGTGAAGGATCGCTGCAGTTCACTACTGCAGCGATCATTCATTGGAGGGGGGTATACTAATTGGCCAAAAGGGAACATGTTCCCTTCCACCAATTAGTATTACAGCTGACTGTGCTGGAGGGTGCACTCTAAAGAGCACCCGACAGTGCACAGCAGGGCTGCAGCCAGGTCAGTATATCTACGTCGCTGTGGCTTGGAGGATGCCACAGCTGACGTAGATATACTGTAGTGGAGGGGAAAGTGGTTAATTTTAGTTGTAGTTTTACTTTTTGGCCACAAGATGGCGGCCATGAGTTTGTTTACATGACGTCACTCTAAGCGTAACACACGCTTAGAGTGACTCATCGGGGAGGAAACGGCCAGAAAAAGCACAGCTTCCGAGAGAAGCTGTCGCTTTTTCAGCGGGGGGGAGGAATCAGTGATCGGGCACCATAGCCCGATACATTGATTCCGTGACTACCGAATCCGCAGCCGGGAGTGCGCGTGCACGCGTGCGATCGGCCGCGGGAGCGCGCGGTAGCGCGCATGGTTCCTGGACGTAGTTTCTAAGTCCAGGAACCAAAATAGGTTAAAGAGTACTACAGTTTGCTGTGTCATTCATAATTTAAGCCGTTTCCCAGCTAATTGTTCATTGCAATGACAGATCCACTTGTTAATTTGCCTAATCTACGTTATACGGAATTGCTTGGGAAATAATTTTCTTTTACACTGTGCTGTTTGTAAAAAGTACTGTCTCTGTCAATAAACCTTTATTGAAATAATAATAAAAATGCAGATAAAGAACGTAATTAGATCCTAGGAAACAGTGTAATCAAAGAAAGATGTTTTGTACTTGTACACCGAGACACTCATTAATGATTGCATGTCACAAACAATATTTGAAGCTTCCAAACCTACAGAGTGAGTACAGCACTAAGTAGATATTTGAATTTTAATTGGTGGGGCTAATTTGGGGAGTGAGATACCTTGAACTGGGGATTTACATTGAGTTGGAGTGAAAATCTTTTTTTTTGCAATTGGAAACATTAGTACGTCCTATTCAAAGCACTTTTCCCAATTTGCACTGCTCATTACTACTAAAGAGCATTGAAAAAAGTTGTCCAAATAATATTTTTAATAACTAATTGTACAAAATGTCTTTGCAGGCTTTCAGAACTTTAAGTTTCTTCGTCAGGCATGATACAGAACTTGATCAGAACCATGCAAAAGTAATGTAATATACTGTGTCTTACATGATTTTATAGGCTTGCTCAGCAATCTGACACCTTGGCCCATATGCAATTAACTTTTTCTCCTGAGTTTTCTCCTAGGAGATAATTTTTCATCTTCGATTTAAAATAATTTTGCAGCACTTTTCAACTACAGTCCTGGCCAAAAGTTTTGAGACTGTCAAAAATATTAGTTTTCACAAAGTTTGCTGCTACACTGCTTTTAGATCTTTGTTTCAGTTGTTTATGTGATGTACTAAAATATAATTATAAGCATTTCATACGTTTCAAAGGCCTTTATTGACAATTACATGAGATTTATGCAAAGAGTCAGTATTTGCAGTGTTGGCCATTCTTTTTCAGGACCTCTGCAATTTGACTGGGCATGCTCTCAATCAACTTCTGGGCCAGATCCTGACTGATAGCAACTCATTCTTTCATAATCACTTTTTTGAGTTTCTCAGAAATTGAATTAGTTGGTTTTTGTTTGTCCACCTGCCTCTTGAGGAATGACCACAAGTTCTCAATGGGATTAAGATCTGGGGAGTTTCCAAACCATGGACCTCATATTTCAATGTTTTGGTCCCCGAGCCACTTAGTTATCACTTTTGCCTTATGACACGGTGCTCCATTGTGCTAAAAAATGCATTGTTCTTCACCAAACTGTTGTTGGATTTTTGGAAGAAGTTGCTGTTGGAGGGTGTTTTGGTACCATTCTTTATTCATGGCTGTGTTTTTTGGCAAAATTGTGAGTGAGCCCACTCCCTTGGATGAGAAGCAACCCCACACATGAATGGTCTCAGGATGCTTTACTGTTGGCATGACATGGGACTGATGGTAGCGCTCACCTTTTCTTCTCCTGACAAGCTTTTTTCCAGATGCCCCAAACAATCGGAAAGGGGCTTCATCTGAGAATATGACTTTGCTCCAGTCCTCAGCATTCCATTTACCATACTTTCTGCAGAAGATCAACCTGTCCCTGATGTTTTTTTGGGGGATAGAAGTGGCTTCTTTGCTGCCTTTCTTGACACCAGGCCAACTTCCAAAAGTCTTCGCCTCACTGTGCATGCAGATGCGCTCACACCTACCTGCTGCCATTCCTGAGCATCCTCTGCACTGGTTGCACTCCGATCCCACAGCTGAATCCTCTTTAGGAGACGATCCTGACACTTGCTGGACTTTCTTGGACGCCTAGAATATTAGAATCCTTTTATAAGACCTTAGCTGGAGTACATTTCTGGGCACCATATGACAGTAATATTGGAGTTTTAGAATAGGTATAAAAATGCATACATCTAAAAACGGCATAGGGCAGGGTGAAACTGGAAAGGGACTCACCCTGCTCCTGCAAAAGTCACGGCGGAGTTAATACTATTCCCTCTTCATCTTCAAACCTCCGTGGACTTTAGGGAAAGTGGTAATTTAACTGCCAGCAACAGCTGTTTTTTTTAGTAATTTGGTCTCCGCCTGGGATTTGACAGGGCCCAAATTACTGTCAGAACACCACCATAGCCGTAATTCACATTACAGCCTATGGCGGTGCATGGTGCTCCGAAATTTCTCTGCGCCGTTTAGAGATGTCTCAACTAAAAGAGCCTGCTAAGTTAAACAAAGTTATGGAAGGTTAAACTGGGCTTCGTTAGTTTGGTAAAGAAATTGTTTCGAGGCAATCTTATTAGTATGTATAAAACACTCACAGGCAATGCAATGTGTGGCAAATGAGCTTTTTATCCCAGGTCTGTACAAAGGACAAGATGATATGAACTGTTTATGGAGCAAAGAGCAAATGATATACAGTATCTGTATTTTAGAAAGGCCGGAATACTATCATTACAGTGAAGGGCATCCGTGACTATAATTTTTATGCATGTGATGGTAATACTTTCATTCAACCAGGGAGGAAAATGTAACCCTTGTGGCTTTTTCTTCTTCTGCAGTAAGGTACAGAGTCTCAAGAAGTTGAACTAAATGGACATGGCTTTTTATTAATCTATATAGCTAATAAGCAATGTAACATATTTTTTTTTCTAGTTATGACTAATACTTTTTTTTCATTTTCAGAAATACATTTTATCATACTGTGTCTATTGCTGACTTGTTTTAATATTCACATCTGGTATTAATGGAAAACTGAATGGAGAATATAAAGATTACCATCTTTATTCCATTAAAAAAATGCTAGTTATTAGATGTCATTCTTCGCTTTTGTCTACAGTAATGTCATTGTTACACACCTTGAAGAAGGTTAAAGTGGAAGTAAACGCAGAACTTCCTCTTTGTTCCAAAAGATTAGCCCCAGCCTGATAACCTTTAGAGGAAAATATCTTCATTACAATTTACAGTTTTCACATTCCTGGGAGTACTGAAAGGTTTAAGCCTCAGTGTTTAGCTATGAGTATAGCCTATACCGTCTTTCCCCGAAAATAGGACCTCCCCCCGAAAATAAGACCTTGCTTATATTTCAAGTATGCTTTAAATATAAGCCCTCCCCCAAAATAAGACCGAGCCTAATGCAAGGCGGACGGCTCACTGGCCACCCAATGTCCCCACTTTACTCCCTCCCTCCCTCTGCAGAGTGGGGAGCTGAGCATTACCGATACAGAAAAATAAACTTAACAGCTTCCGACGTGCCAATGTTAACATCTCTCCTCAGCAACGCCCGGCTTCCTCTCCTTGACAACGGCGGCTCTTGTCATGGGAGGCACGCAAGTCCAGGCGCATCATGTGACATGTCGGAAGATACATGCGTCAGATGACAAGACCCTGAAATTAGAACAGTGAGTTTTTTTTATAAAAACAAGCTGGATATGGAACAGAGAAAGCTTAAAGGGAAGGTTCAGGGAAACCTGTAAAAAAATAAAAATCCCTATCCACTTACCTGGGGCTTCCTCCAGCCCGTGGCAGGCAGGAGGTGCCCTCGCCGCCGCTCCAGAGGCTTCCGGTCGTCTTCGGTGGCCGACCCGACCTGGCCAGGCCGGCTGCCAGGTCGGGCTCTTCTGCGCTCCAAGGACGGGCTCTTCTGCGTCCCACGCGGGCGCGCTGACGTCATCGGACGTCCTCCGGGCTGTACTGCGCATGCGCAGAACTACTGCGCCTGCGCAGTACAGCCCGGAGGACGTCCGATGACGTCAGCGCGCCCGCGTGGGGCGCAGAAGAGCCCGTCCTTGGAGCGCAGAAGAGCCCGACCTGGCAGCCGGCCTGGCCAGGTCGGGTCGGCCACCGAAGACGACCGGAAGCCTCTGGAGCGGCGGCGAGGGCACCTCCTGCCTGCCATGGGCTGGAGGAAGCCCCAGGTAAGTGGATAGGGATTTTTATTTTTTTTACAGGTTTCCCTGAACCTTTCCTTTAAATATGATACATTTGCAATTCAGATACTGTATGTATGTATTGCAAAAATGTTTATCAAAATGCAGATGAAACAGTTTGTTACTTCTTTTTTTATCTTTTGCGTTTTCAAATTAATTATATCTAAATTAATAAATGTTTGTAGTAAAAACAGTGCTGCTCCCTGAAAAGTGAAAGGAATCAAGATTCATTGTGCTAACATTAACACTAAGTAAATTAAGGATAAAGATTCCAAACAATAAGGTTAATTGAAATCTCTGCTTTGTCCACATCTCTTTGAGCCTAGGGACATAAAGAGCAATAATAGCTTGTAGTAACATTAAATGCAGAATGTGTTGCCTTGTCATCAAACAGATTATGTTACCTCCAGGACTTCTAAACACTAGTCAAGGGAAATTGCATTTGGGCTGAGTCTAAGCTTCTAATTACCTTGGAAAGTGCATGTGATGTTACTAGATGAGAAATATACTAATAATAGAAATTGATTCTAGATAACACGACACAGATTATTACTCTATAAATATATAAAAGCAATATTATTGTCATGGATGATATGCATTCTCCTTACTACCAGCAGAAGATGTAGGACGTACTTGAGACCAGAGTTGGAGTGTTGCCAGGGTGTTCATTAGAGCCTCTGATGTTGGGAGTTAAACTAATTATTTTTTTCCCTCATCTATTCAAGCAACGCCAACTCCATCAATTTTAAAGTGAACCTGAAGTGAAAATAAACTTATGAGATAATCAATTATATGTGTAATTTGGATGATGAACAGAATATTAGTTATATAGAAAAGAGCATCATATTTTTATTTTAAGTTTTATGGCTTTATTTTTTAGATTGCATTAGACTGTCTCAGCCTCTGTTTAGAATCCACACTCTACTTTTTAAGATGAAAAATTAGCAGAAGTAATGACCCTTTGAACTTTCTTGCACTATTATTTTTCTTCTCCCTGACAGATAAAAGGCTTACAGCTTTTATCTACGTTTCAGAAATCCAGACTGAAGCTGGACAGGACTAGCTCTTTTGCCTAGATAACAACTTAAGTTTTTTTTAAAGTGGACTGGAACTCTTTCACAGCACGCAATGAAAAGTCTTTATTCCACATACAATTGATGTAAAAAAATCACTGCACTGTGTTCTGCTTATTTAGGTTAAAGGGTCCAATTAAATCTTATCAGCACCTGTGAATTCATGCAACTTTTGCGCATTTTCTGAATTCCCATTCATTGCATTCAAACACAGATCCCACATGACATTGGAAATACAATTTTAATGCCATTAAGATACATTACAACTGCGGCAAAAGCGTTTTCTCAATTTCACAAAATACACACAATTTATAATGAAGTATGGACCCTGCCCTAACCATAAGTACTGTCTATTTATTTGGATTTCGCTGAGAGCACTAATATGTGTAAGGATTCCTCCTGTAGCATGTCCTGTTGGTTGCAGGGTAGCTGCAACCGAGCAGTTTTGATTTCTCTGCTTGCATTTAGTTGCTTAGTTTTGATTGCATACGCAATAAGTCTCATTGCCATCTGCAATCACTCTGCAGTTTAGAGTACCTCAGGATCTTGTCGTGAATCCACCTAGGGCTTGCTGCAGTTGAACTGCAGCCAGACAGCTATGGATTTCTTACATCCATGTTGTTGCATAATTTGGCATGCATTTGTAATGAGAGTCCTTTTCATTCACAGCCAGCTTGCAGCCTTCAATCAGCCTAACACAGGATTGTGTGATTACCATTCAGCTGTGTGGGAATTTGCATGTCTGCTCTCATTGGCTGATGTCCATAGAAAAGCCTGCTTCTCCTCTCACACCTTGCCCATCATAGCGTTCAGCTTATGCTTAGTTGATTGCTGGGTTCCTTGTGTGAAGTTTGAAATTGTATTGCATTACTTTGCCTTGCCTGCTTGAACGTTCACTGCACCCACAGGGATACAGTGAAGTCTTTTCCTATCCTGATAGTTTGGAGACTGCCTTCACCACATTGGTGACTGGTAGTATTCTTGCTACTCCTGTTCCTGTGGACATAACTATTGGTTACGTTTCTTCCGGTTTTTCTTGTCTGAACCTGTGTGAATGTTTGCTATTGCTGGGGCAGTAATTAGATTGGCAAACAATCCTTCTGTCTGTCTGTTCCTGCTGGTCCTGTTCCTGTGGACATAACTATAGGCTGCGGTTGCTATTAGTTATGCTCCTACTTGTTTGTCTTGTCTGTGCCAGTGTGAATGTTTGCTATCGCTGGGGCAGCGATTAGATTGCCAAGCATTCCTTCTGTCTGTCTGTTGTCTGTCCTTGTTACTCAGTGTGGTGGATATCAGATGCTCAGTGCTGCGGTCGCACTGAGCTACCAATGGGCTTGATTCCCTAAGACAAACAGCATGCCTTATCAAAGTTAGCATGCCTTATCAAAGTTAACATGTCTTGTCAGAGTAGCATAGGGAACTTACCCCTGCTAATTGGCAATGATGAGAGCTCCACCTGTCCTGCCTTGAGGCCCTGCGGGTTAGTAACGCTCGCTATGCTACTCTGATAAGGCGTGTTAACTTTGATAAGGGTGCTATTTGTCTTAGTGAATCAAGCCCACTGTGTCTTGTTTATTGTGGCGGTTATCGGAAGCTCAAAACTGCGGTTGCTCTGAGCAATCTTGCTCCCTTGTTCATAGCTCCTGGTGTGATCTGTGTTATCTCCTCCTCAAAAGCATTCCGCTCTATTACCTAATATCACCCAGCTGCATAGTCTTGCTTGCTCTGGTGGTACTCTGGTTTTCTTTGCCTCATACCTTGCACTTTAAGACCTGGGGCAACCGAAGTCAGGAGACATATTCAGTATCCTGTTAGAGCGGGGGTTTGTCTATAGGTGAAGACCGTGGGCCGAGCTCAGAGCTACGGCACTAGATTGGGATATAGTCGCTAAAGGAAAACAGGAGATCTGCCAGGCATTACAATAAGTCTGGCCTAGGATCACTGTCTACAAATAAAGTACCATAGTCATAATTAATATTATGCATTTTACATAGCACCATCATTTTCTGTAGTGCTCTGCAGAGTACATTTATCAGTTCAACTTACCAATACATTTGTAAAAATAGGTCACTGTGTAATTCCTAGGCAGGTTGGCTGAACAGATCAAAATTTTTGGGATTCGCAGTGCATTTCATTAAGGTCAAAGGGGGGTGATATGTTGTTTTTGAAGCCCTCTGTAGGTAAATTACAACATCCACATTACTACTTAAAAGACAATTGAACTGAAGTGAAAGGGATATAGAGGCTGCCATATTTATTTTCTTTTAAAAATACCTGTAGCCTGGCAGCCCTGCTGATCTATTTGTCTGCAGTAGTGACTGAATAACACCAGAAACAAGCATGCAGCTAATCTTGTCAGATCTGACAATAATGTCAGAAACACTTGATCTGCTGCATGCTTGTTCAGGGTCTATGGCTAAAAGTATTAGAGGCAGATGGTCAACCGCATAGCCAGGCAACTGGTATTACTTAAACTGTAAATTCCTTTAAAAAAACTGTTTCGCTTGTCTGGGGGTTACCCGAGCCCCCAGCAGCCGTCCTGTCCCACGCCGATCCTGCACGAGCCTCCGTTCTCCTGAGCCAGCTACCTTTGTTACCGCTGACTTGCAAGTTGACGGCAGCTGTGCCTGCGTGCCCCAGGCTAAGCTAAGCTTTCTTTGTTTTCCAGCCTGCTGCTAATGGCGCAGGATGCTATAGCAGGTGGGAATGCGAAGAAAGCTTCGCATAGCCCAGGCGCAGTTGCCGTCAACGGTAGTGTTGGGCGAACAGTGTTCGCCACTGTTTGGGTTCTGCAGAACATCACCCTGTTCGGGTGATGTTCGAGTTCGGCCGAACACCTGACGGTGCTCGGCCAAACCGTTCGGCCACATGGCCGAACTAAGAGCGCATGGCCGAACGTTCCCCGAACGTTCGGCTAGCGCTGTGATTGGCCGAACGGGTCACGTGGTTCGGACCCGAACACGCTCTGATTGGCCGAACTGTCACGTGGTTCGGGTAAATAAATACCCGAACCACGTCATATCTCCGCCATTTGTCTGTGGGTTTAGCTTTGGATAGGCAGGCAGGGTAGTTCGCGCTCCAGCCACGCTAGCCAGGGTCCCCCCTGTCATTGTGTCGCTGCTGGGAACAGTAGTACACCGCTCGCTCAGCCACACTATATAGCATTCTGTTTACTGCCACTCTGTGTACCTCGCTCAGCCACATTATATAGCATTCTGTTCACTGTTCTGTGTCTGCTGGGAATAGTGGTACACCGCTCGCTCAGCCACACTATATAGCATTCTGTTTATTGTTCTGTGTCTGCTGGGAATAGTGGTACACCGCTCGCTCAGCCACACTATATAGCATTCTGTTTACTGTTCTGTGTCTGCTGGGAATAGTGGTACACCGCTCGCTCAGCCACACTATATAGCATTCTGTTTACTGTTCTGTGTCTGCTGGGAATAGTGGTACACCGCTCGCTCAGCCACACTATATAGCATTCTGTTCACTGTTCTGTGTCTGCTGGGAATAGTGGTACACCGCTCGCTCAGTCACACTATATAGCATTCTGTTTACTGTTCTGTGTCTGCTGGGAATAGTGGTACACCGCTCGCTCAGCCACACTATATAGCATTCTGTTTACTGTTCTGTGTCTGCTGGGAATAGTAGTACACCGCTCGCTCAGCCACACTATATAGCATTCTGTTTACTGCCACTCTGTGTACCTCGCTCAGCCACATTATATAGCATTCTGTTCACTGTTCTGTGTCTGCTGGGAATAGTGGTACACCGCTCGCTCAGCCACACTATATAGCATTCTGTTTACTGTTCTGTGTCTGCTGGGAATAGTGGTACACCACTCGCTCAGCCACACTATATAGCATTCTGTTTACTGCCACTCTGTGTACCTCGCTCAGCCACATTATATAGCATTCTGTTCACTGTTCTGTGTCTGCTGGGAATAGTGGTACACCGCTCGCTCAGCCACACTATATAGCATTCTGTTTACTGTTCTGTGTCTGCTGGGAATAGTGGTACACCGCTCGCTCAGCCACACTATATAGCATTCTGTTTACTGTTCTGTGTCTGCTGGGAATAGTGGTACACCGCTCGCTCAGCCACACTATATAGCATTCTGTTTACTGTTCTGTGTCTGCTGGGAATAGTAGTACACCGCTCGCTCAGCCACACTAAATAGCATTCTGTTTACTGCCACTCTGTGTACCTCGCTCAGCCACATTATATAGCATTCTGTTCACTGTTCTGTGTCTGCTGGGAATAGTGGTACACCGCTCGCTCAGCCACACTATATAGCATTCTGTTTACTGTTCTGTGTCTGCTGGGAATAGTGGTACACCACTCGCTCAGCCACACTATATAGCATTCTGTTTACTGCCACTCTGTGTACCTCGCTCAGCCACATTATATAGCATTCTGTTCACTGTTCTGTGTCTGCTGGGAATAGTGGTACACCGCTCGCTCAGCCACACTATATAGCATTCTGTTTACTGTTCTGTGTCTGCTGGGAATAGTGGTACACCGCTCGCTCAGCCACACTATATAGCATTCTGTTTACTGTTCTGTGTCTGCTGGGAATAGTGGTACACCGCTCGCTCAGCCACACTATATAGCATTCTGTTTACTGTTCTGTGTCTGCTGGGAATAGTAGTACACCGCTCACCCGCCACTGTATAGCATTGTGCTCTGTGTCGCTGCTGGGAATAGTGGTACACCGCTCACCCGTCACTGTATAGCATTGTGCTCTGTGTTGCTGCTGGGAATAGTGGTACTGTATAGCATTTCTGTACTGCCACTGTACTGCTGCCAGTCAGCGTGTACTGTAAGGATAAGTGAAATGAGGAAGAAATCCGGTGAAAGAGGGAGGGGCAAGGGAAGAGGTGTTTCCCCTGACGGTTCACGTACAGGCCACAGGGGAGCACCCAAGAAAACCCACTCAATACCGCCCATGTTGTCCAGGACAACAACCCTCACAAATCCAAAAGAACAGGACCAGATAATTACTTGGATGACCTCTCAAGCGTCCAGCAGTGGGTTAAGCAGCACCAGCACATCACGCACGAGGTCCGAGTCCTCAGCCAGTTACAAGGAGCCAGTGGGCACAAAGCTGACACAACCGGCAGCGACACCACGCACACAACTGCCAGATAACCAGTCCAAAGAATTACCTCAGGACACAATGGGGTATTCGCAGGAGCTATTCCCAGCCCAACAAACTTCCACCTTTCAAAGGTCAATGGAGGAACAGCCAGAAATGTTGTGCCTGGATTCACAACCGTTAACTGTGGGAAATGCACCGCGCACTGAAATACAAGGCGAGTCCGAGGAGGACTCGGAAACCCAAATCCCAGAGCAATTTGGGCAGGAGGGGTTGCAATTGCAGGAGGTCGGCCGACAAGATCTGGAAGACGACGTTGGAGTGTGCTGCGCAGAGGTTGTTGTGGGGAGCTCTACTCCACGGCGGCGGCCCACAATGACATATGACGAGTTTGAGGAGATGGAAGAGGTAGGGTATGGACAATGTGGACAGAGACCCAGATTTTGTTTGTGAACGAGAACATCGCCGTCGTAGCAGCAGCACAGATGAGTCTGTTGAAGAACCCACTGCTGCACGAGTTCGCCTTGTGCCACAAGGTAGGCGGCGCGCAATTTCAGGCACCACAAGCGTGGAAGTTCAAGTGAGAGGCAAAAGAGGAGCAAACAGAAATCGCCAGCAAGGAGGCAGGTGCTCCAAAGTCTGGGCTTTCTTTGAAGACTGCACTGAGGATGTTACCAGGGCGATTTGCAAGGTGTGCAAGACCCGCCTGAGCAGGGGGAAAAGTATTAACAACCTCTCCACCACCAGCATGAGCCGTCACATGCTATCCAAACATCCCACTCTGTGGGCAAACGCGTCAGGACAGGGTACCAGCAACAACACTGCCTCCCTTGGGTTCACCAGACTCACCACCAGACCCGCCTCAGCAGCAGCAGTAGCCCAGCCATTGCGTGGTTCACAACATTCACAAACATCAGACGACGCTGACACTGTCACTTTCCGGAGTAGTGCTCTTGAGGTCTCCCAGTGTTCATCAAACACAACAACCAACAGCCCTTCCGTGTGCAGCGCTACGGTTCAGTTGTCTGTGTCGGAGATGTTTGAGCGCAAGAGGAAATTGCCAGCAAATGACCCCCGGGCCGTGGCAGTAACAGCCAGCATAGCTAAGCTTCTGGCCTGCGAAATGCTGCCATATCGAGTGGTGGAGACAAACAGCTTCAAGGGCATGATGTCAGTGGCCATCCCACGTTACGTGGTTCCCAGCCGCTACCACTTTGCGCGCTCTGCAGTGCCTGAGTTGCATGAGCACGTGGTCAGCAAAATAACCCGAAGCTTGAAGAATGCCGTTGCCTGCAAGGTTCACCTCACCACTGACACCTGGACGAGTGCGTTCGGCCAGGGTCGATACATCTCCCTTACCGCGCACTGGGTGAACCTTGTGGAGCCTGGCAGCGATTCCTCACCTGCTACGGCACGGGTGTTGCCCACGCCACAAACAGCTGCACCGCCGTCCCTCCCACTGGATAACAACAGCAGCACCTACCTCTCTGACTCCTTCTCCTCCAACGCATCTCAAAGCTGTACCTCATCCGGAAACGCTAACCCAGCAGCAGTAGGATCGTGGAAGCAGTGCAGCACAGCTGTTGGCATGCGTCAGCAAGCGTTGCTGAAGCTAATCTGCCTTGGGGATAAGCAGCACACAGGGGAGGAAATTTGGAGGGGAATAAAGGAACAGACGGATTTGTGGCTGGCACCGCTGGACCTGAAACCGGGCATGGTTGTGTGTGATAATGGGAGTAATCTCATTCGCACTTTAAGGTTGGCTAAGCTGACACACATCCCTTGCCTGGCGCACGTGATGAACCTAGTAGTTCAGCGGTTCCTGAGGACATACCCAGGCGTGGACGATCTTCTGTTGAAGGTGCGTCGAGTGGCCAAACATTGTAGAAATTCCAGTACTGCTTCGGGGGCACTCGCCAAGATGCAGGAGCGCTTCAATCTCCCCCACCATCGCTTGCTGTGTGATGTCCCTACGCGCTGGAATTCTACGCTGCACATGCTAGCCCGCTTTTGCGAGCAGAAGAGTGCAGTGGTCCAGTACATGACGGCGCAGTACCGAGGCGCATCCGGCCAGCTGCCAAGCTTCTGTGGATCCGATTGGGCCAACATGTTGGACCTCTGCCAAGTCCTCCAAAATTTTGAGCAATCCACGTTGCTTGTGAGCAGTGACAACTCTTCAGTCAGCATTACCATACCACTGCTGTGTTTACTGAAGAGGTCGATGTTAAAAATCAAGGAAACAGCTGTCATGATGCAACTGGGGGAATCTGAAGGAGAAAACGATCAGCGTGATGGTACCAACATCAGGCCATCCGCCTCAGGGAACGCTGGCCCCAGCAGCTATGACGAAGAAGAGGAGGAGGAACAGCTGGAGTTGGAGCAGGAATTTCATGCCACCACTGACGAGGGCCAGAGCGGTGCACGTTGGACTTCCACAATTCAACGCGAATGGTCAGCAGAAGCACACCAGGAGGAAGGTGACGACTATGATGCATGATGCATCACAACAACTATCACAACGCTCACAAGAGGATGATGAGGATTCTGGTAGGACTCTGGCACACATGGCTCAATTCATGCTAGACTGCATTGAACGTGACCCACGCATTGTGCGCATTCTGGACAACACCAATTACTGGGTTTATACCCTTCTGGATCCACGGTACAAACACAATGTTCCAAAACTGCTTGAAGAAAGAGTCAGACAGGTCAAAATGGAAGAATACCAGCAAGCCCTTGTGGAGACTTTAGAGAGGAGATTGACATCCTCCCCCTCCTCTAGCCAGTTGTACGCAGACAGACTGACTTCCGCAAACCCAGGACGACCAGGAGGGCAGCAAACAACGCAAGCCGCAGCTAGTACCCAAAAGGGAACGGTATCGGCAGTGTCCTTGGAGTGGGAAAATTTTCTGACACCCATGCAGCAGCAGCCCACTGAACAGCAAGCGTGCAGATCCACCTCCAACACCGATCGCCTGGAGAAGATGGTCAAGGACTACATGTCAGATGACGTAGCTGTGTCGAACAATCCATCTGCACCCTTCAACTATTGGGTATCGAAGCTAGACACGAACTGGCAATGTACGCAATAGAGGTGCTGGCTTGCCCGGCAGCCAGCGTTATGTCGGAACGCTGTTTCAGTGCTGCCGGAGGCATCGTCACAGATCGGCGTATCCGCCTCTCTACAGAAAATGCAGACCGTCTGACTCAAATTAAAATGAATCAATCCTGGATTGGAAATGACTACGCAACACTCCAGGACCCCAACCAAGTAACATGACCAATGAACATCTGGGATGGTGTAGCGTTTCCGGTCCCTGTTTATTGAACCTCTCATCTGTATTACATTTATGACTGCATGGCGGCAAAAAGCATTGCTGCTATATCCGCACGCTTTTTGTCCTCATGCAAGGCCTGGGTTGTTGTGTCTCAAAAACCGTGGCCTTCTCCTCCTGCGCCTGCTCCTGTTACATCACGTCTGCTGCTGCTGGGTTAGCGTTGCCGCGTGGTCCCTGTTTATTGAACCACTTATCTTTATTACATTTATGACTGCATGGCGGTACAAAGCATGCTATCCGCACGCTTCTTGCCCTCATGCAAGGCCTGGGTTGTTGTGTCTCACAAAGCGTGGCCTTCTCCTCCTGCGCCTCCTCCTGTTCCATCACGTCTGCTGCTGCTGGGTTAGCGTTGCCGCGTGGTCCCTGTTTATTGAACCACTTATCTTTATTACATTTATGACTGCATGGCGGTACAAAGCATGCTATCCGCACGCTTCTTGCCCTCATGCAAGGCCTGGGTTGTTGTGTCTCACAAAGCGTGGCCTTCTCCTCCTGCGCCTCCTCCTGTTCCATCACGTCTGCTGCTGCTGGGTTAGCGTTGCCGCGTGGTCCCTGTTTATTGAACCACTTATCTTTATTACATTTATGACTGCATAGCGGTAAAAAGCATGCTATCCGCACGCTTTTTGTCCTCATGCAAGGCCTGGGTTGTTGTGTCTCACAAAGCGTGGCCTTCTCCTCCTGCGCCTCCTCCTGTTCCATCACGTGTGCTGCTGCTGCTGCTGCTGCTGGGTTAGCGTTGCCGGTCCCTGTTTATGGAACCTCTTATCTTTATTACATTTATGACTGCATGGCGGTACAAAGCATGCTATCCGCACGCTTCTTGCCCTCATGCAAGGCCGGGGTTGTTGTGTCTCACAAAGCGTGGCCTTCTCCTCCTGCGCCTCCTCCTGTTCCATCACGTGTGCTGCTGCTGGGTTAGCGTTACCGGTCCCTTTTCCTGGAACCTCTTATATGTATTACATTTATGACTGCATGCCGACAAAAAACATGTTACCTGTGCAAAGAAAACAGACATTTCCCGCATTTAAAAGACAGTTTTCCCTTTGAAACTTTAAAATCGATTTTCTCAAAAACTATAAGCTCTTTTTGCTATTTTTTTTTCCTCTTGTACCCACTCCAAAGGTTCACATACCCTGTAAATTTGGGGAATGTAGCATGTAAGGAGGCTTTACAAACCACAAAAGTTCGGGTCCCCATTGACTTCCATTATGTTCGGAGTTCGGGTCGAACACCCGAACATCGCGGCCATGTTCGGCCTGTTCGGCCCGAACCCGAACATCTAGATGTTCGCCCAACACTAGTCAACGGTGGCAACAAAAGTAGCTGGTGCGGGAGAACGGAGGCTCGTGCAGAACCGGAACGGGACAGGATGGCTGCTGGGGGCTTGGGGAAGCCCCAGGTAAGTGAAACTGTTTTTTTTTTTTTTTTTAAGGAATTTACAGTTTCACTTTAAAAGGAAATAAATATGGCTGCCTCAATGTCCCTCGCACTTCAGTTGTCCTTTAGTAAACATGGAAAAATTTGTACAGCAGTGCGAACTGGTCACTAATGTAAATTATGGGCAACTTGGAACTGGCCAATGAAAACCAGAAGAAAGTGGCTTTGCTCTGCCCAGTTCCAAGATGCACAAAAATCTGCATTACATTTACATGCAAGACAGAAACAGTAACATCTTATTGACCTTATCAATGCCCATTGTATGCAACTTGAAGGAATTGTTTAAAAAAATTGATAAACAGATGACTGAGGCTCAACCATTCATGTTAAGCCATACATACATTCAATTAGCTGGAACATGTTCCTGCATGGTATACCATTGGTAATCTGCACGTAGATTGGTTGTTTTCAGGGTGAAGATGGATTTCCCATAAAATTGGTTACACATATACTCTGACCCATGGATTGTGATGCTATTAAATAATTACTTAAAGGGCAACTGTAGGGAGACTGCCATGTTTTTTTTCCTTTTGTCTACTACCAGTTGCCTGGCTGTCCTGCTGATCCTCTATCTCTAATCTTTTTAGCCTAGACCCTGAACAAGCATGCAGCAGATCAGTTGTTTCCAACACTGGCTGTATGCTTGTTTCTGGTGTTATTCAGACACTACTGCATCAAAATAGATCAGCAGGGCTGCCAGGCAACTGGTATTACTTAAGGGGGAATAAATATGGCAGCCTCTATATACCTCACGCTACAGTTGTCCTTTAAGGTCATTTCTGGGTACCAGTTGAAAAGGGCGCCATGATAGACTTGAAGGTTATTAGCCGCAGATCGCAACTATAAGATGGTGAAAAGGGTACCCGAGTTTTTTTTAAGGCTGTAAAAGGATGACACCGTGAGGAAAAATTGGCACAAAAATGACGGTTATGGACATGACATTACAGTAATAGAATATTGGTAATTTTACTATTCTATTATCCACTATAGTACAATATTGGTAATTTAACCGATATTCTGCTATCACCCAATATACCCTCTCACCTGAACCCTACACTAACTATTCCTTAACCTAACCACCCTTCAATTACTCCTAACCACTCACCACCTACTCCTAACACTAACCAATCCCTATCTAAAAGAACTGCAAAAAAAAGCCATAGGCGCACCTTGAGAATAATGGATTGCTATGCATCCAGTTCGTTATCAAATGACCTATATGTGCCCTCATTTTAATCATAATGAGTTGTAGAATAAATTGTGATGTGTTTTATAGCTTGGGCTAATTTCACATAGAAAATAAGAAGGGATAAAGTAAATCCATCATGAAATAAAATAATTTTCAAAATTATGATCAAACTTGGAAAAGTTTCAGCAAAACTACACTAGTAGGTAGCTTAGAAAATACCCACTTTTGAATGGCTCTGGTTGATAGATATCCACAATGGTGACATTTGTGGCCTTTTTCTGATGTCCTGACTCTTCTGGGGCTATGCAAACAAACAAGGGCACCGTAACAATTAGTGCAAAAAAAGTGCAAAAAAAGCCATAGGCGCACCTTGAGAATAATTAATTGCGGTGCATCCAGTATGTTATCAAATGACGTAATGTGACCTCATTTTAATCATAATGAGTTGTAGAATAAATGTTGATGTGTTTTATAGCTTGAACCCCTGTCACATAAAAAATAGGTAGTGACAAACTCAATCTATTATGAGAAAAAAATGTAATTTTAAAGTTATGATCAAACTTGGGAAAGTTTCAGCAAAATTACATAAGTCGGTAGCCTACAAAACACCCACTTTTTACTAGCCCTGGTTGCTAGTTTCCATCATGGTGACATTTGTGCCCCTTTTCTGCTGTCCAGACTCTTCTGGGGATATACAAAGTATGGTGCTTAAATACTTTGTGGAAAAAATTGGCCTGTCCAAAGCAACATGAACACTTTGTGCATGCTAGATGCCCAGATAGTTATCAGATCCTTTTAAGCGTGACAGGTGGTAGAATAGATTTTATGGGGGTTTGGGGTTGAGGCCTAGGGCTGATCGTAACAGCTGAATTCCGATTTCGATGAAATTCAGTGTACCAAATTTCGTGTTCCGAATTTTCGTGTTCAGAGTAGTGATGAGCAAATCCGATCCGGATCCGGGTGCTACTCGGATGCTACTCAGATGCCTCCCACGATGCGTTCCACTCCGGCGTCACGTGACTACACACTTCCTCCTTCAACCCGGAAGAAGGAAGTGTTTTTTAGTCACGTGACGCCGGAGTGAAGCGCATCGTGGGAGGCGCCGAGGGATGGACGAAGAAGACGTCATGATAGGTAAGGATTAAATCCCCCGCCCAGGCCGCAGTGCATTACTGGGAGAAATCCGGATAGCTACTATCCGAATAGCATCCGGATCGGATTTGCTCATCACTGGTTCTGAGTGCATTTCTATTGAATTCAATAGTACTAACTTCCATGGTTAATTGTGAAGCCCCATAGATGCTATCATCACCAAATTTGGCATGTACATTAAGCAGATGAGTAGGAACTAGGTAAAAAAAATGTGAAAAGACCTTATAGTTTTTGAGCAAATCGATTTCAAAATTTCATAGAAAATTTTTTTTTTAAACTGTGTAAAATGACACTGCTGCAGTACAGGTTACTGCATTACGTGTTCTGTATACATATTGTATACATTTCATGAAAACAGGCAGCGTGGGGTCCCCCCTTCCAAGCTTCCTTAACCCCTTGTCCCCCATGAAGGCTTGGATAGCCAGAATGCGGAGTCCCGGCCACGTGGGGCTTCGCACCCTGAGCTATACCAGCCCGCATGGTCCATGGTATGGGAGGCTCTGGAGGAGAGGGGCAGCCAAGCCTCCCCCAGAGCCCTTCCCCACCTCTGGTGCCCCAGGAGTATGTGGGAGCCGCCGACGTCCTGGGGGGGTTTATGGTGCCATCCGGGGGTCCCCTTTAACAAGCGGATCCCGGATGCCGCCGCCTCCCCAGATTAACCAGGGATACTTACCTTGCGATAATCACATGCCAGTGGGAAGGCTTGGCCACCCCTCTCCTCCAGACCCCCCCATACCATGGGCCATGTGGGCTGGTATAGCTCAGGGTGCAAAGCCCCACGTGGCCAGGACTCCGCATTCTGGCTATCCGAGCCTGCATACGGGACAAGGGGTTAAGGAGGCTTGGTAGGGGGGACCCCACGCTGTCTGTTTTCATGAAATGTATACAATATGTATACAGAACTCAGCATGCAGTAACCTGTACTGCAGCAGTGTCATTTTACACAGTTTAAAAACCATTTTTCATATGAAACTTTGAAATCGATTTGCTCAAAAACTATAAGGTATTTTCACAATTTTTATTTTACTATGTTCCTACTCATCTGCTTAATGTGCATGCCAAATGTGGTGATGATAGGTTCTATAGGGGCTTTACAATTAACCACAGAATTTGGCACTATTGAATTCAATGGAAATCCGAATTTGATACATGGAACTGCCGAATTTTAGAGTTTTGAGTGTGTACTCGAAACTGCCAAATTCCGATCCCAAACTTGAAATTCGGAATCCGAGAGCTCAGCCTCATTGAGGCCTGTGTTTTGTGAATTACATTTATTAACAAACTGAATCAAAAGCAATAATCTTTTTATTTTCATATATTCAGTACCAAAATGAAAAGCTTGAAAAAATAAATCAGAGTGACATAATTTAAAACGGAATACATAAAATGTTACCTTAACCACTTAAGCCTATCTGGACGAACATTCTCGTCCAGATAGGCTGCGCACACTTCCTGCGGGCTGCCGGCCGTTAGCCCAGTGATCAATGAATGGGATTATAGATCCCATTCATTGATCGAAGCCCCAGCAGAAAAACGACAGCCTCTTATTAGAGGCTGCTGTTTTTCTGAGTCACAAAAAGTTTCCTGTCCTCCTAATGCTTCCTGGAACCGTACGATCACGCGTCCAAGACTTTTTGACTGTGGTCATCTTGTGGCCAAATAGTAAAGCTATACCCACATCTTTTTTTTATTAAACAAATACATTATTTTACATTTAAAATTAGCTGTTTACCTTCCACACCACAAATTACCTAAATCAAATTTTTAATAAAAATAAAATAAAATAAATTACAATTGACAAAGGCTATGACATTGTGGGAATAACCGAGACATGGATGGATGAAAGCCATGACTGAAAAGCAAATTTAGAGGGATACAGTGTGTTTAGGAAGGATAGAACAGGGAAAAAGGTTTGGGTTTGTCTCTCTGTTAAGAATTCATTTACAACTGTCCTGAGCGATGAGATGGAGGAAGATTGTGAAGATGTGCAGTCCATTTGGGTAAATATTCATGGTGGAAATAGAGGTTGCCAATTGCTTATTGGGGTATGCTACAGGCCACCACATATTCATGAAGCTGCATAACTGCAATTACTACAGCAGATTGAAAAAGCTGCAAGTAAAAATGAGGTCATAGTTATGGATGACTTCAACTTTCCGGACATTGACTGGAGTATTGAGGCTACCCATTCTGGTAAAAGCAGCAAATTTCTGGCATCACTACAGGAAAATTACTTGACTCAAATGGTAACGGAACCAACTAGGGGGAATGCGTTACTGGATTTGATCATTTACACCAGATAATGTATCAAATGTGCAGGTTCAAGAACATTTGGGAAATAGTGATCACAACATGATAACGTTTGATCTGGTGACTGATAGGCCGCAGGACCACTAAAACTATGAATTTTAGAAAAGCAAACTTCAATCAACTCAGGCAGGCACTAAGTTTGGTGAACTGGGATAATGTACTACAAGTAGAGGACACTGAATGGAAATGGCAAGCTTTTAAGCTTATTCTCAATCACTATTGTAGTATGTATATCCCATATGGAAACAAAATGTCTAGGAATAAAAAAAGGGCTCTATGGATGAATAGAAAGGTTAGAGATAAAATGAAGGGGAAAAAGAATGCCTATAGGATCCTAAAACAGGAGGGGACCAAGGCTGCATTAACCATTTTCGGACCGCAGTGATAGAGATCTACGCCCTGTTTTGATGGGCTCCTGGCTGGCAGGGCGTAGATCTCTATCACCGGCGCCGCCGCTCCCCGCCGCGATCGCGCGCACCGAACCGGCTGCACTTAGCTGTCTTATGACAGCTAAGGCTTCCGGGTATCGGCAGGAGCCGTCACTGATTGGCTCCCTGCCGTGTGATCGCTGTGAACCAATCACAGCGATCACCCTCCGAAAGGCAACATAGTTGCCCTTCCGCCTCCCTCTCCGCCTCCCTCTCCCTGTCACTGTGGATCTTGTGTGACAGGGAGAGACGCACAGCCTGCAGCTGTGACAGGCTGTGCGATTTTAGTATAAAAATAAACTTTTTTCCAGCTCTCCCCCCCCCCCATGTATCCCTTGATCCCCTCCCAACCACCTATATATAGATCTATATAGATCTATATATATATAGATCTATATATATATAGATCTATATATATATAAATCTATATATATATAGATCTATATATATATAGATCTATATATATATATAGATCTATATATATATAGATCTATATATATATATAGATCTATATATATATATAGATCTATATATATATATAGATCTATATATATATAGATCTATATATATATATATAGATCTATATATATATATAGATCTATATATATATATATAGATCTATATATATATAGATCTATATATATATATATATAGATCTATATATATATAGATCTATATATATATAGATCTATATATATATATATATAGATCTATATATATAGATCTATATATATATAGATCTATATATATATATATATATATATAGATCTATATATCTATCTATATATATATATATATATATATATATATATATATATATATATATATATATATATATATATATATATAGATCTATATATATATATATATATAGATCTATATATATATATATATATATATATAGATCTATATATATATATATATAGATATATATATATATATATATATATATATATATAGATATATATATATATATATATATATATATATTTTACTGGATTGTGATTTAAACCACTTGCCGACCGCCCCTACCTAGGGGCGGCGGCAAAGTGGAGCCCGCAACGACCGCAATACGCCGATCGGCGGCGGCTCGTTGCGGACTAGCTGGCCGGGGATCGCACGCTGGATGTGCCCACCCGCGACGTCAACCCGCCAGCCAATTAGCAGCGGCGGCGGGTTGTTAACCCCCGATCTGCCGCATGTAAAGCGGATAATACGCTTTGTAATGTATACAAAGCGTATTATACAGGCTGCCTCCTGCCCTGGTGGTCCCAGTGATTGAGGGACCACCAGGGCAGGTTGCAGCCCTCCTAGTAAGTACCCAAGCACACTGATCCTGCCCCCTGATCGCCCACTGCACCCATCAGACCCCCCCTGCCCACCCCTCAGACACCTGTTTGCACCCAATCACCCCCCTAATCACCCATTAATCACTCCCTGTCACTATCTCAACGCTATTTTTTAGATTAGGTCCTAAACTGCCCCCTGGGGGCTCCTGAACACCCCCCCCCCACACCCTCAGATCCTCCCTAGACCCTCCCCCCTGTGTACTGTATACATCTATTCTTCCCTATAATCACCCACTGATCACCTGTCAATCACCCATCAATCACCCCCTGTCACCACCTGTCACTGCCACCCATCAGATCAGACCCTAACCTGCCTTTTGTGGGCACCTGATCACCCACCCACACCCTCAGATTGCGTGCAGACCTACCCTCAGATCACCTCTGAAAGTGCATTGTTTACATCTGTTCTCCCCTCTAATCATCCACTGATCACCCATCAATCACCCCGTCACCACCTGTCACTGCTACCAATCAGATCAGACACTAATCTGCCCCTTGCGGGCACCCAATCACCCGCCCACACCCTAAATTAGCCCCCCAGACCCCCTCTGATCAACTCGCCAGTGCATTGCTTGCATATATTCTCCTCTGTAATCACCTACTGATCACCTATCAACCACCCCGTCACCCCCTGTCACCACCTGTCACTGCTACCCATCAGATCAGGCCCTAATATGCCCCCTGCGGGCTTCTGATCACCCGGCCAAACCCTCACCCGCCCCACCGCAGTGACAGAAATTTTTTTTCTGATCACTGCTGGTACGACTTAATTGCCATGTCCAGGTCACGATTTGAGAACATTCCTGCACTTCAGTGCCAATACAACCTGTCATCTAAGAAGCCACCCTGCTTATGACCGGTTCCACAAAATTCGGCCCCTCATAGACCACCTGTCATCAAAATTTGCAGATGCTTATACCCCTGAACAGTCATTTTGAGGCATTTGGTTTCCAGACTACTCCTCGTGGTTTTGGGCCCCTAAAATGCCAGGGCAGTATAGGAACCCCACAAGTGACCCCATTTTAGAAAGAAGACACCCCAAGGTATTCCGTTAGGTGTATGACGAGTTCATAGAAGATTTTATTTTTTGTCAAAAGTTAGCGGAAATTGATTTGTATTGTTTTTTTTCACAAAGTGTCATTTTCCACTAACTTGTGACAAAAAATAAAATCTTCTATGAACTCACCATACACCTAACGGAATACCTTGGGGTGTCTTCTTTCTAAAATGGGGTCACTTGTGGGGTTTCTATACTGCCCTGGCATTTTAGGGGCCCTAAACCGTGAGGAGTAGTCTAGAAACCAAATGCCTCAAAATGACCTGTGAATAGGACGTTGGGCCCCATAGCGCACCTAGGCTGCAAAAAAGTGTCACACATGTGATATCGCCGTACTCAGGAGAAGTAGTATAATGTGTTTTGTGGTGTATTTTTACACATACCCATGCTGGGTGGCAGAAATCTCTCTGTAAAGGGACAATTGTGTGTAAAAAAAATCAAAACATTTTAATTTACAGAGATATTTCTCCCACCCAGCATGGGTATGTGTAAAAATACACCCCAAAACACATTATACTACTTCTCCTGAGTACGGCGATACCACATGTGTGACACTTTTTTGCAACCTAGGTGCGCAAAGAGGCCCAACGTCCTATGAGTACCTTTAGAATTTCACAGGTCATTTTGAGGCATTTGGTTTCTAGACTACTCCTCACGGTTTAGGGCCCCTAAAATGCCAGGGCATTATAGGAACCCCACAAGTGACCACATTTTAGAAAGAAGACACCCCAAGGTATTCAATTAGGTGTCACAAGTTAGTGGAAAATGACACTTTGTGAAAAAAACAATAAAAATCAATTTCCGCTAACTTGTGAAAAAAAAATGAAATCTTCTATGAACTCCCCATACTACTAACGGAATACCTTGGGGTGTCTTCTTTCTAAAATGGGGTCACTTGTAGGGTTCCTATACTGTCCTGGCATTTTAGGGGCCCTAAACCGTGAGGAGTAGTCTAGAAAATAAATGCCTCAAAATGACCTGTGAAATCCTAAAGGTACTCATAGGACTTTGGGCCCCTTAGCGCAGTTAGGGTGCAAAAAAGTGCCACACATGTGGTATCGCCGTACTCAGGAGAAGTAGTATAATGTGTTTTGGGGTGTATTTTTACACATACCCATGCTGGGTGGGAGAAATATCTCTGTAAATGGACAATTGTGTGTAAAAAAATCAAAAGAAATCTCATTTACAGAGATATTTCTCCCACCCATCATGGGTATGTGTAAAAATACACCCCAAAACACATTATACTATTTCTCCTGAGTAAGGCGATACCACATGTGTGACATTTCTTTTGCAGCCTAGGTGCGCTAAGGGGCCCAAAGTCCTATGAGCACCTTTAGGCTTTACAGGGGTGCTTACAATTTAGCACCCCCCAAAATGCCAGGACAGTAAACACACCCCACAAATGACCCCATTTTGGAAACTAGACACTTCAAGGTATTCAGAGAGGGGCATGGTGAGTCCGTGGCAGATTTCATTTTTTTTTGTCACCAGTTAGCAGAAATGGAAACTTTTTTTAATTTATTTTTTTTGTCACAAAGTGTCATTTTCCGCTAACTTATGACAAAAGATAAAATCTTCTATGAACTCACCATGCCTCTTAGTGAATACTTTGGGGTGTCTTCTTTCCAAAATGGGGTCATTTGGGGGGTATTTATACTATCCTGGAATTCTAGCACCTCATAAAACCTGACAGGTGCTCAGAAATGAGAGAGATGCTTCAAAATGGGAAAATTCAATTTTTGCACCATAGTTTGTAAACGCTATAACTTTTACCCAAACCAATAAATATACACTGAATGGGTTTTTTGTAATCAAAAACATGTTTGTCCACATTTTTCGCGCTGCATGTATACAGAAATTTTACTTTATTTGAAAAATGTCAGCACAGAAAGTTAGAAAAATCATTTTTTTGCCAAAATTCATGTCTTTTTTGATGAATAGAATAAAAAGTAAAAATCGCAGCAGCAATCAAATAGCACCAAAAGAAAGCTGTATTAGTGACAAGAAAAGGAGGTAAAATTCATTTAGATGGTAGCTTGTATGACTGAGCAATAAACCATTTAAGCTGCAGTGGTCTGAATGGAAAAAAGGCTCTGGTCCTTAAGGGGTGAAAAGACTGCGGTCCTTAAGTGGTTAAGCAATTATAAGGAGTGCAATAAAAGTTGTAAAAAAGAGATTAGGCTGGCAAAGATTGAAGCTGAAAATCAAATCGCTAGGGATATCAAATCTAACCCAAAGAAGTTTTACAAGTACATCAACTCTAAAAAAAAAAAAAAAAGGTTGACTGTATTGGACTCCTAAAGGATGAGGGTGGGAACTCAATGGTGGATGACCAAGGTAAGGCAGAGTTATTAAATGCTTTCTTTGCTTCTGTCTTCACAAGGGAAACATCACTGTTGCAAATTACAAATGCAGAAGAGTCTCAATCTTCCAACTGTAATATTAAATACTTAACTCAGGAAGAAGTGAAGGCAAGACTAAATAAATTAAAAATAGACAAGGCACCTGGCCCGGATGGCATGCATCCTCGGGTGCTAAGGGAATTAAGTTCAGTTATAGATAAACCCCTTTATCTTATCTTTGGTGACTCTCTTTCAACTGGCAGAGTCCCCGTGGATTGGCGTACAGCTCATGTTTTCCCATTATTTAAGAAGGGCAAAAAAACAGATATAGGAAATTATCGACCTGTAAGCTTAACATTAGTTGTATGCAAACTATTTGAGGGGTTACTAAGAGATACTATACATGACTTCATAGTAGAAAATAATCTTATTTCTTAGCATCAACATGGGTTTACTAAAGACAGGTCCTGTTTGACTAACATGCTCAGCTTTTATGAGGTAGTGAGCGCTAAT
This sequence comes from Hyperolius riggenbachi, assembly GCF_040937935.1. Taxonomy (NCBI): domain Eukaryota; kingdom Metazoa; phylum Chordata; class Amphibia; order Anura; family Hyperoliidae; genus Hyperolius; species Hyperolius riggenbachi. The sequence continues at coordinate 135,873,947 of NC_090652.1, read as the reverse complement.
GTGGATATTGGGAATGCTGTAGATGTGATATACTTGGACTTTGCAAAGGCTTTCGACACTGTTCCACACAAAATTCTGGTGCAAAAGTTGAGGATGCCAGGACTGGGGAAGAGTCTGTGTGCATGGATAGGGAACTGGCTAATGGACAGAAAACAAAGAGTTGTAGTCAATGGATCATACTCAAAATGGGTGACTGTAAGCAGTGGGGTCCCACAGGAGTCTGTATTGGTCCCAGTGCTCTTCAATTTATTTATTAATGACCTAGTAGATGCAGTAGTAAGCAATGTTGCTATTTTTGCAGATGACACAAAATTGTGTAGAATCATCAACTCACAGGAAGATAGGGACATACTGCACATAGGCGGACTGGCCCGGGGGGACGGGTGGCATTCTCCCCCCGGGCTGCCGCCACCGCAAACAATCTGGGCCGGTGTGGTGGTGAATTACATTAAAAATCAGCAGCTCCGCAGCCACTGGATTCAGCCCAGCCCCCAGCTGTTCTCATGGGCTCAACTCAGCTCTGTGTGTCGGGCCGGGGAGCAGGGCATTGGCTGAGAGCTCCTGCTCCTCCCAGCATCCTCTCTGCTGCACTGTGTGTGTGTATGTAGGCTCCACCCCCCTCGGCCTGTGGAGACCACGCTGGGACAGACGGCATGCCAGGCTGCTGTATGCTCACATGGGGAGAAGCAGCCAAGGCTCTCAGTGCAGCCAGTTCCCCAGTGCAGAGAAGAGGATCAGGTGCCTGGCTGTGAATTCCTTCTGCTGCATGCCTGTGAGTTTGACACCCCTCCCCCACTCCACAGCATTAGGTAGCCCGTTTTGCCCTCCCTCTCTATAGAGTGAGACCCAGCAGGTCTCCTTCCCCAATAGAAGCACTATCTATAGCTGCCAGCATGCCCTCTTCCTCTATAGAGGCACAGCTGCTATCAGCATGTCCTTCCCCTCCATAGAGGTACCACAAGTCCAAGCATGCTCCTTTCCCTCAATAGATGCACCAAAGCTCACAGGAAGTCTCCCCCTCCAGAGGCACTAAAGCTGCCAGCATGCCCTTCTCCATAGAGGCACTTCTGCTCTGATCATGCCCCTCCCACCTTCTATAGAGTCACCACAGCCCCAGCAAGTCTTCCCCCTATAGAGCCAGTACTGTTCCCAGCAGGCCTTTCTTCTCCATAGAGGCACTACTGTTCCCAGCATGCCATCCCCCTCCATAGAGACACCACAGCCCCAACAATGTCCCGCCCTCCCCTATAGAGACACTAAAGCTACAAGCATGCCCATCCCTCTACATAGAGGCACTACTGCTCCCAGCATGCCCATCCCTCTACATAGAGGCACCACAGCCCCAGCATGCCCCTTTCCCTCCATAGAGTGACCACAGCTCCCAGCAAGCCCCTCCCTAGAAGCACCACGGCTCCCATTGTGCTCCCTTCCTTCCAAATAGGCACCACAAGTCCCAGCATACCGCTCCTCCATATATTGTTGGGTTGTCCCCAGGGTCTCACAGCTGGTTGCTGGGCCCACCTTGGTCTCCCCAAATTGAATAGTGGACCCCCGGAGCCTCTGCAGTGTGTTCATAGCGGAGCGCACCCACTGGTCCAGCTGGCGCGCTCATCTGTATGCTAACGTCTCCATCCTCACAGGCGTCTCATCTCAGTGACCCAGCGGCACATGGGTGTGTACATGTCACCAGATCACAGAGATGAGGTGCCTATGAGGATGAAGCACACGGATAGAGGGAGGTCAGGTGAGTGCGCTCCACTGCAAATACAGGGGCGCCAGGGGACCATTTATTCACATTGAAAAAAGCCTGGGGAGCCCTGGGGGACAATCTAATACTATATGGAGGAAGAGAAGCATGCTGGAAGCTGTGGCACTGCTATGGAAGGGGAGGAGCATGATGGCAGCTGCTCTGTTTATACTGGGGGAGAGTAGAAGGGGAACCACTAAAGGAGCTAAATGAGGATAGGGGACCACTAAACAACCAAATCAGGGCTTACTGTAAATGGGAGGGGGGACCACAAGATCACTAGGGAAAGCTATATGAAGATTGAGGGACCATAAGACCACCTGGGAATACTTTGAGGGAGATTATTTTAGTATTTATAAAGTATCATTTTTTGCAGCACCCTTCTACAGAGTACATATTCATGTCACCGACTGCCCTCAGAGGAGCTCACAATCTAATCCTACCACAGTCATACTCGAATATCCTACCATATTATATAATGCATGTATACAGCACTGGCATCTTCTGCAGCACTTTATAGAGTCATCTTACTGACTGTCCTCAGATGAGCTCACAATACAATCCCTACCATAGCCTGTCTATTGTCCTCTCGTATTATTATGTATTTATATAGCACTGACATCTTCTGCAGCACATTACAGAGTACATAGTCATGTCACCGACTGTCCTCAGAGGAGCTCACAATCTAATCCTACCATAGTCATAGTCGAATGTCCTACCATATTATTATTATGTATTTATATAGCACTGACATCTTCTGCAGCACATTACAGAGTACATAGTCATGTCACTGACTGTCCTCAGAGAAGCTCACACTCTAATCCTACCATAGTCATAGTCTAATGTCCTACATATTATTATGTATTTATATAGCACTGACATCTTCTGCAGCACATTACAGAGTACATAGTCATGTCACTGACTGTCCCTCAGAGGGGCTCACACTCTAATCCTACCATATTCATAGTCTAATGTCCTACCATATTATTATGTATTTATATAGAACAGACATCTTCTGCAGCACATTACAGAGTACATAGTCATGTCACTGACTGTCTTTAGAGGAGCTCACAAGCCAATACCTACCATAGACTTATGTCCATTGTAGTCTAGAGCCAATTTAGGGGTAAGCCTTTTAACTTATCTGTATTTTTTTGTAATGTGGGAGGAAACTGAAGTGCCCAGAGGAAACCCACGTAGACAAAGGGAGAACATACAAACCTAATACAGATTGTACCCTCAAAGGCCCAAAGTGCATCAAGTAAATGTTCCCCACGCAATTACACCCCCAGCCTAAAATGCTTAACGTAACTGCAAAATGTATTGTTGCTTTAAACTACCATTAAAAACATATCTTTATTGCATGCAAATGTATTTGGGCTGGGGATTCTGTGACCGGGCCTCTAGGTTGGGATTTCCCCCCAGGCCGAATCGTCCCAGTCCTCCCCTGATACTGCAACAGAATCTGGATAGGATGGCTATATGGGCACATAAAGGGCAGATGAAATTCAGTGTTGAAAAATGTAAAGTCATGCATTTTTTACAAAATAAATGGGATACAGTTGGGGACATCAAACTTGGAGAAGGACTTAGGCCCCGTTCACATCACAAACACGGATGGCCACGCATGCGGAACGCAACGCATGCGAACGCACGCCATCCGCGTTTGTGTGCGTTGCGTGGCTGATCCCATCACTGAAAAGTGAATGGGACAGCCACGCGTTTTTACAAAAAATGCGTGCAGCATGCATTCCCGGACCGCACAGGTCCGGAACACATGCAGTGTGGACATCAGACATTGCACTCTATGCAATGTCTGATGTCGTGCGTGTCGGCCACCTGCATGCGTTTCCAAAACGCGGCTGGAAACGCGTGCAGTGTGAACGGGGCCTTAGGAGTACTCATCGACAACAAGTTAAATAATCACACTCAATGCCAAGCCGCTGCAGCTAAAGCTAACAAAATTTTGGGATGCATTAAAAGGGAAATAAAAACTTGAGATGCTAGCATAATATTGCCTCTGTTTACCTCTCTAGTAAGGCCACATCTAGAATATGGAATTCAGTTCTGGGCACCACATTACAGGAAAGATATTGCAGTTTTAGAGCAGGTGCAGAGACGAGCAACAAAATTGATACGTGGGATGGAAGATCTCACTTACCAAGAAAGGTTAGAGAAACTGGGTTTACTTAGTCTAGAGAAAAGACGCCTTAGAGGGGATCTATTTAACATGTATAAATACATCAAAGGGCAATATAAAAGCTTGGCGGATTAGCTTTTGGTCCCTAGGCCTTCTCAACGGACTAGAGGACATGATCTGCGCATGGAGGAAAAACATTTTAGCCATTTATTTAGGAAAGGGTTCTTTACAGGAAGAGTGATTAAGATGTGGAATGCATTGCCACAGGAAGTAGTTGTGGCAAATTCTATACCTGCATTTAAAGGGGGCTTAGATGCTTTCCTTGCGTTGAAAGACATCCATGGCTACAATTACTAGGAATGCCCAATGATTTTGATTCAGGGATTTTATCTGATTACCATCTGGAGTCGGGAAGGGTTTTTTTTCCTTTTGGGGCTAATTGGACCATGCCTTGTAAGGGTTTTTCACCTTCCTCTGGATCAACAGGGATATGTGAGGGAGCAGGCTGGTGTTGTACTTTGTTCTCTGGTTGAACTCGATGGACGTATGTCTTTTTTCAACCCAAGTAACTATGTAACTATGTAATTAAAAAAAACAACAATAAATAGTTACCTAAGGGTCAGAACTTTTTAAATAAGCATGTCAAAGGAGTATATTAATATATTTTTTTTTAAATTATGGGCTTGTAAATAGTGATGAATGCAAATTGAAAAAATGCACCTTTATTTTCAAATAAAATATCAGCACCATACATTTTGATAGGGACATAATTTAAACGGTGTAATAAGTGGGACAAATGGGCAAATAAAATACATGGGTTTTAATTACAGTAGCATGTATTAATTTCAAACTATAATGGCCAAAAACTGAGAAATAATGTTTTTTTTTCATAAACTAATTCTTAGCAAAATGTATCATCCAAAGAAAGCCTAATTGGGGCGGAAAAAAAGAAGATATAGATCAATTTGTTGTGATGAGTAGTGATAAAGTTATTGGCAAATAAATGGGAGGTGAAAGTTGCTCAGATGCAAAAAATAAACAACCCTGTGGGCTTAAGTGGTTAAAGACTCTTTTTTAATATGTATCACATGAGGGTATATTACTGTTATTTTTGCAAATAAGAGCTTGTAATTATTGCTAGGGTACAATGTGAAAACAAGAAACATGACACAGAAAAAATACTCCTTTACTTCCAAATAATATATTATCCCCATACATTGCACTAGGGACATCATTTAAATGTTGGGATTACCAGGACACATGGGCAAATAAAATGTGTGGGTTTTATGTATGGTAGCATTGTTTATTTTAAAACCATAGTTGATGGAAATGGAGAAACAGTGTATATTTTCATTTTTCTCTCGTATAAAAACAAATACCACCCCCAAAAAGCCTGGTGGCGAAAAAAAACAAGATATAGATTATTTAGATGTGATAAAGTAGTGATAAAGTTATTGGCAAATGAATGGGAGGAGCATGAAATGTGAAAATTGCTTAGCTGCATAAGGTTAAAATACACTGAAGGCTGTAAGAGCTCATTTTCACATCACATTTCCAATGTGCATTCATGTTCACATAAATGTGTACATTTTCTTCTGCATGTTAATGCAGGGTTTCATGCAATTCTGTACATTTTGTGTTTTCACTCACACTCAACACTCAGAGCCGGATTTCTGGAAAGACCACAAAGGCCCAGGCCTTGGGCAGTTGAGGCCCAAGGGGGCACCTAGACATGAAATAGGGGTTGCTACATATGAAAGAGGAGGCTGAAAATGGCAAAAACACATGAAAAAGAAAACTGATGCTCAAGCGGTTCATGAAATAAAGGTGCTGCTGTACATGGATGATTCACATGAAAGAGGGTGCTGTACATGGAATGGGAGGGTCACTGCTGCATAAGAAAGTGGAGCCACAACATGCTTGACCTAGGGATGTGAAATGTATAATTCCAGCCTTGAATACTATTGAAATATATACAGTATGTTATCTAGAGAAAAAATGCAGCATTTTGTGTTTTCAAAAAAACACCAGGCGTGAGCAGAAACTACGCCAGTGCGAATTTACGCATCATAGTTCGCATCTACGCATTGTATTTCGTAGGTGAAGTTTCAAAACTACGCTTACGAATTTACGCATAGCAAAGTACCGCTACGCGTAGCTTACGCCCACTGTGTGTAGTTAACATGTGTATTGCGTAGTGAACTACGAATGCGTTACTCGCGTCTAATTTTCCATGTGCGATTGTATGCTTACAAATTTATGCATTGGAAAGGGGAATGTACGCATAGAAGAGTTCCCGGTATAAATATTTAAAGATAAATTAATGCGTAAAATGTTATGCATATGGGCATAAGCATCCGCATACACTACGCTTCGCACTACGTGTAATTGCGTATTTTAACGCGTAAGCTACAAAATGCATACAAAGGGAATATTCGGTTTCGAAGCCGTAGTTTGGTGAAGCGTAATTGCGTAAAACTACGCGTAGTTCTAGCGTAGCGAAGTTGGCTGACTACGACCATCCCTGAAAAACACAATGCAGCACAAACAAGGGCATGTTGTAGTAAGTCACAGGAAAGGAAGTGTGTCTGCAGCATGAAGCTAGATACTGCAACAACAACAAAAAAAAAGAAAAGAAAAATACCACTGGATTTGTCAATGAACGACTACAAAAAGCATTCCTCTCACTCTTGTTTCTCTGTGGAATTCACTCAGTGCACACAACCTTAGATTATGTAAGATTACCAGCAATCTTTATCCTGATTGCAGTGCTCAGTTAATGGCACGTGTAGTCTTAAAATGTACTTTATAGGAATTAATTATGTTTTAGACACATAACAGTACAGTACCAGAATATAAAAAGGGCACAGCTGTCTAACTTAATTAACCTATAATGAAATTCTCATTGTGGCAGTCTGTGTGTAAAAGAGCCTCCAGTTGATTTCTAATTTTAACTGAGCCAAATTCCTCTGATACAATTTTCTGTCCACGGGAGTTCTTGATAGATATGTAAGTGGTCTGATACTATTTTAAAATCTACATGTAAACTCTTGCAAGTCTTGTAAGCCATCTACACTACAGCAAAGCAATATTGCATTTTAAGAGGAACCGTGCATAAACATTTTCAATTCTCGGTAGACTGCAGAAAGCAAGAGAGAAAATCAAGAAGAAAAAAAAAAAATCAGTAAATTACAAATATACTCTGCTGCATCTCAGGATTGCTCTATCAGCATAAACATAAACCAAGTTCTTTTCTCTTATAATGGCACACTTTCTTCTACTGCAAATGCTGTCAATTCTCTGCTCTGTCTGCAACCTTTAATTACCCCTCCCTCACTCCATCACCACCAACATCCTGCATCTCAACTGACACAGCTATGCCATTTACGTCAGGCCCCTTTTACACTTGCATTGGAAACCTGTGTTGTGTTACCCTGTTTTATCACAGGGTAACTCAATGGCAATGCAGGGCTGAGGCGAGAGAGGCTCCAGCCTCAGGGGGCAATGTAGGAGGTGGCTCACAACTCACTCAGCTATCATTCCATTCCCCTACCATTCCCCTACCATATCATTCCATTCCCCTACTGTGTTTGAAGCAGAGAGAAATAAGAAAAGGGGATACACGGTAGCAGGGTCGGACTGGGACACTGGGGGCCCACCAAAGAGATTTCAACCTGGGGCCCACACATCCCATGATTGCGGTGAAAAAAGGGCGTGACCATGCACGGAAAGGTGGGCGTGGTCATGATGTATTATGGACAGGGCCAAATGTACATGATCTTAGCAGCATTGTAATTCAGAGACACTGCTGCCCAGCAAAACTTTGCATAAAGTCCCCTCCTTCAAAATAAAGTAATGTCCTACTTTGCAGAGGTTGCGACCGCAGAGGTTGCAGAGGTTGTGACCGCATCAGGGCCCTTGGGCCAAAGGGGCCCCGAAGGGCCCTCCCTAAACTACAGTATTACCTCTCTATTGGTCCTTTGCTCATAATAATCACTTCTATAGATACTTTGAACAGTGGTGATCATTAACAAGCTATTTCCCATCCCCTTCTTGCACCTCTGACACTGTAGTTGCCATTGGCAGGTTTTGGTGCGTCGTATCAATTGTTATGTGTAGAGTGCTTGGGGGTCCCATTGTAAAATTTGCATCGAGGCCTACAGCTCCTTAGCTACGCCACTGCTCACAGCACTGAGAAGAGATTTTTTGTGCTGCAGGCAGCAATTGGAGCTCTGTCAGACAAGGAGGGGGGGGGGCACCAGAGACCTGGAGGGGGGCCCACCGAGGGAAAAAACTGTACTACTGTGGCCCAGGCCGACCCTGCACGACAGTGACGGCAAGCCAGATAACTAGAGATTAAGGTGTTAGGAGGGTTGGGGGCCTTGGGGCGCCTCTTAGCTTAATAGCAATCAGTGGGCTTGATTCACTAAACCGTGATAACTCAAATATCACACCTTATTATCAAAGCTATAACACCTTATCAGAGTTAATGCGCCTTATCAGAGTAGTATAGCGAGTGCTACGAACTTATGCCTGTTAATTGGCAATGGAACTCATCCTGCTCTGAGCCCCTGCAGGTTCGTAGAACTTGCTATGCTACTCTGATAAGGCGTGTTAACTTTGATAAGGTGTGATATCTTTGATAAGGTGTGATATTTGAGTTATCATGGTTTAGTGAATCAATCCCAGTGTGTGATGGTTGGGGTGTGAGGGATGGAGAGGCTTTGATGTCTCAGCCTTGGGTGCTAGAGGACCTTGTACCGGCTCTGCTCAATGGCAATGCGAGGCAATGGGGCCTAGTACACTTACCACATCACTTGTACCGGAAGTGCCCAATCCACAAAGTCAACAGCGTGTTACTGGCTGACATCAAAGGTGACGGAGCGGAAGCAGAAGTAATGTAAATCAATAGGTGACACAGGAATTTTAAAGATGTTGGCAGTGGCAGTGCAGCACGCATGCTCAGAACAATGGAAATACGATGAGGAAATCCAGGAATCCCAGTGAAGTACTTCCTGCCCAGCAGAGAGTACATCACTGGGCAAGGGGTGGTGAGGTGGGGGGGGGGTGCTATACATTACCATACCAGTCTTGTGTCGGGGTGCCCTTCTGTCTTATGAATCCGCCACTTTTCCATAGCCACAAACACGGTGCCGACGCATAGCACGCTGGCGTGTGTGTGACGTCACACACCACACTGGCGGCTAGTATGCGGCTATGGAAGAGCAGCTGATTCATAAGACACATAGGCACCACAACATAGGACAGGTAATATATCAACGCACACATACACACAGAACGCATGTACATCTATACGCTGGGGCACAGCGGTGAGGCAGTGCAGGTGGCAGACTCGGGCGATTCCTGGAATCCTGACGGATTTCATGCTGACATTGATCGGTAATCGGTCTGCGGTGTATGGGCAGCTGACAGATCTCTCTCTGATCAGATTCAGAGAGAGGTTTGTTCTTTTAGTTGAATCTGCCCATCATCGCCTGATATATGGCTACCATGAGTCTTTCCCAACTTATTAGCTCTTTTGGTTTCCAACAACACTTAAATAAAAATTACACAGATAACTATCTTTCTAATCTGTACCTGGTGTTTCTTTAAGTCCTTCTATCTCTGTCTGAATGTTATACTGCCTTTCATGCCTCCTGCCTTTTTTCTTTTTTTATAAGTGTCATTCAGATGAAACAAAAATTGTATTTGTTTCTCCTTTTAATTCAATTTCCCCTCCTGACGTAACAGTTAACATTGACAACACATTTTGCTTTGATTAGCTTTTTGTTCCTCAAGCCTGAAGCACAGCTGAGCTTAATCTAGTGACTACTGGTTTCCAGGTTGCCAATCATATTTGATCAGCGGTTCAGCCGATGTAAAAAAAATTCCACGTTCTGCAGGAATCTCCACAGCGCCCCCCCCCCCCCCCTTACCTCACCAATTTTCCCTTAGTATTAAATAAAAAACTTAACTTTGACTACCATTCTGTGGATGTCCTGATATCAGATAAAAGTGTCCACTAACTCAGATAAACTGAGGCCCAGATTTAAAGAGAATCTGTATTCACATAATGAAGTATAAACAAACATCCCTGTCTGTTTGGGGTCATCTCCTAGCCCTCTGTGTATTATTTTTGCTGCTCTCCGCTGCAATAAAGAGGGTAAGAAAACTGTTTTATAAACTATTTTGTAAACAGAAAAGATGGCCACCAAAACAGGAAGTACATCAGCAGAGCAGTGAACTCAGTTAATACACAGTGAGTACACAGAGAATTCAGTGGGTTACACATTGAATTCAGTCTCCAGAGGTTATGTGCAAGTTTTGAAAGAGCTCTGTGTCAATGAAGCATGACAAGCTGTGTCTTTAGAGCCTGTAGTCTCGGGTCTGCACTGGTGTCAGCCTGACAGGCAGCTTCCTCATCAGCCAGCTATTCTTTGTTCAGTTTATCAGTCTGTGTTTATCAGCCTCACAGATAGCAGACAAGCTGACAGTGAGAGCAGGGACATTGTCTGTAAGGAATAATCATCACAGGAGCACTGGAGGGGCGTGGAAGGGGTTAACTTGTTCACATTACTGAAGAGTTGGCAGGGTTCCAGACACAGGTGACAAGTCCGACAGGGGAAAGATAAGTTGATTTATTACAAATACCGTGCTAGTAGAAAGTGCTGCAGTAAGCCAGAGCACAATGGAACAGCCTTAGGAACTTGTAGAATAGGAGAAATACTGCTAACATTTTTGTTACGGAGTCTCTTTAAAAATGTGGCTAGGCTGCAACTTGCCAGATCTCCTCAAAAGACATCACGGGCGGGGGGAAGGGGGAGGGTTGGGGGTCTATCCCTAATGGCTCATTGGCATGCTCAAACCACTCTTTAGATTTAACTGACAGAGGGGTACCATCCTCCTACAGGAGCTAGACCTTCACACATAATAAGGTGGTAAGCCAAGTTGGGGCCCTCAAGTGAGATTGGGACACTATTTAGAGGCTTAAAGTGAACCTTAACCGAGTGGGAGAAAAAAGTTTCACTTACTTGGGGCTTTCAGCAGCCCCTGGAGACATCCTAAGCCCTTGCCATCCTGAACAATACCCTGGTCCCCTGCCGCCGCTAAGTTTCATTTTTGGCGACTGGCTCTGGCCGCATGCATCCCTCGATCATGCTCTGATCACTGTAGCCTTCCTGTTTATGTACAGGCGTACTGAGATACTGAGAATGCGCAGGACGGCCACAGGAGCATGATGGAGAGATGCACCCTGCGGCCACTGTACACATGCTTGATTGTCAGCAAAGGTACTTGTTAGCAACCGCCTTACCACGTTTCATGTAGTGTGTGTTATGGAACTTTAGATTAGATGAATCAGCTACAGAAGACAAAGGAATAGATCAAAATATAGAAAAGAGTCTCTAACTTCCACACAAACTATCTTACCATAGACCAGGGCTGCCCATTAGGTAGATCGTGATCTACCAGTTGATTGCAAAAGACTGCTGGGTAGATCCCACACTGACGCTTGAGTGATGTACGCATTGTACTCTGTCTCTGACTTTGATCAGCTTAGTGCGATATACTGTCCAGAAAGATTATGATGTTGCAAGGTGGGGAGCCATGCACTTAGAAACATTAATTTCTACTGCTTATAACTATTTTGCCGGACACTAAGCATGATATTGTAAGCATGATATTGTGACTGTATTTGGTCAAGCACTGTTCTATTTGGTTTACTGAGGAGGACTCCATGATATGCATCTAATTGACAGGCTTATGGTAATCACTGCTGGACTGCCGCTGTGCATATGCTGCAGTTGTGGCTTGCATCTGTAGATCTGTAGTTTATTCCTGATTTTCAATTGTAATTTTCAAAGTAGCTTGCAGCAAGCTGAAAAAATGTGGACACCTCTTTGGTGGACTACCTCCATAGACAAATAGAAGACCTAGATAGCAGGGGACGCCACCAAAACACTTTGTTAAAGGGAGGGTCCACAGAGTTGGTTAAAAAACTAAAAATACTAATCCACTTACCTGGGGCTTCCTCCAGCCCGTGGCAGGCAGGACGTGCCCTCAAGGCAGCTCCGGAGGCTCCCGGTCTTCTCCGGTGGCTCACCCGACCTGGTCAGGCCGGCTTCCTGGTCGGGCTTCTCCTTGCACTCCAACATGCATCTCACGCGGTCTTGCTGACATCATTGGACATCCTACGGACTGTACTGTGCAGGTGCAGAACTACTGCGCCTGCGCAATACAGCCTGGAGGACTTCCGATGACGTCAGCATGACCACGTGAGATGCACGTTGGAGTGCACAAGAGCCCGACCATGAAGCCGGCCTGGCCAGGTTGGGTGAGCCACCGGAGAAAACCAGGAGCCTCCGGAGCGGCGTCAAGGGCATGTCCTGCCTGCCACGGGCTGGAGGAAGCCCCAGGTAAGTGGATTAGTATTTTTATTCTTTTAACTAACTCCGTGAACTCTCCCTTTAAGAGGCATACCTGAAAGTTTAACACATAACCTACTCATTTCAGTACTTCAAAAAATCATCAGTACACATCAGGATAAAACTACCAAACAATCCAGGTAAATTTGTCCAAGGTTATTAGGCACTCAAAGTACGTGGCCCTGCCATCTTTCTTTTTTTAAACCTATTATCATATACCCAACTCACCAGGGGCCATATGCAGTTCACTTTTTCACCTGAGTTTTCTCTGTGATATTTTCACAACTTATCATAATATGCATTTTAGGCCACTAGCAAGCAAGAAAATACTCTAAATAAATTTGACAGTACTTTTTTTAGCAACTTTTGGATACTTTTTCAATTGTAAAATTCTGAAATGTTAGTTTAAAGAGAAGATGAAAATGATCTCCTAGGAGATAACTCAGGTGAAAAACTTAGTTGCATATGGGCCCAGGTGTCCGGGTGTCAGCATTGAAAATGTATATTACAGTTTAAATTGAACAGCTTTATGTTGTGCAATAAGATGGCTCTATTAATCGCCCAGATGTTTTGTTTCCCGGCCATTTTTTTTCTTTTAAGCAAGTTATATTTCTGATGTTAAATACTATGCAGCAAAAGCTTCATTATTCAACCTTGAGAAGCTTTAAAGAAAATCTATGTGCAATTATTAAGTAAAAATAGGTTTATAAATAGAAGTGAAAAATAATAAAATAAACCAGAGAAACTGGTAAGAGTTAAGCTGCCGGCTTTGTGTGTTTTATTCTTTTTCTGCTAAGGAGATATAAAGAAACAACCCCTGCATCAGAACAAAGAGTCACTAACATGAACAAACAAACAGATACGTATTCAGTAAAATAGTTCCTTTATTGAACACTGGGCCCTCTGTAGATAGCAAAAACAGCCCCTGGAACAGCCTTCAACATTTGCAGGATCCATAAATGTTCTAGAAATAAAGAGCACATACAAAGGTGGATTGTGAAGCTTTCTATTAATCATTAGATGATTCTCAGAAATATATATTTAATACAGCAGGTTCTGGAAGTTTATTTACTAAAGGAGATATACAGTGAGGACTGGAGCTAAAAACTGCTCACTTAAGGCATTTAAACTGTGGCAGAGATTTGGTTTACGTTAGTGTAGAGGAGAGTCTAGAACAAACTTCCAGAAACAGAAAACATACAACAGACCCCAGGAGCCCTATATAATGTAGTGTTTTCAATAATGTAGTATTTTTAAATGTGAAGAGATCAAAATAATAATGTAACAGATGATATTCATGAACCAAGGTTGTCCAAATGCAACCTTTACACGCGTGTGTGGAAAAGGCCAGTCTCCACCCAGTTAGTCCTTGGTGTGATCCAGTCATACTCCAGAAAAAAAAGAGGATAAATTATGAAGTGGATAAAATATGCATTGTAATATATCAGCCCTGCCACATGGGTAACTCAGAACTGGGAGGTGACAGCTAAAAATATAAAAAGTTTAAAAACTGTTAAAAAAGGTAAGGACTGGCTTTAAAAAGTCAGTTTAGAGGAACAAAACTGACCAGATACTAATAGATACAAACAGATCCTATGTTAATCAATGGAATCCATTCACATTACTCCATTCAGACAGATCTGATCGGCCAATTCTGCTGAATTTTGCACAAGTTTGAGTAGACTGTGTTAAATTCAGATCAACGAATGCATTGCATTGACCACTTGCTAATGGAACGGGAAGTCACAGATAAAAAACTGATGCCCAAATAAAACCTGATCTGTCTCATGGAGTGTTGGCTTACCATAGCCTCTTACCACAAACATGATGCATTAAAAGATCCTGTTTGACACATCTGTGATTGCTTAATGAAAAAACATGTGTTCCCTGAGCCAATCAAAGTGCCTGTAAGGGAAGGACTATGGCTTCAATAAAAAAAGCCAATGAGCATTCCTGTACCAAACACAGCCTGTGTGCTTTCATGTCTGGCCAGAGCACCAGAGCACACGACTAAAAAAAATACATGCACATATTTTACACTAAATTTTACAGTACATACATTACATAAAATAAATTAACTTATCCCTCCCCCCCTTCCTCTGCCAGCCCCCCCCCCCCCAGTTACCATAATAGAACCACATTTAAAAAATACATAAGTAGTTACCTTAGGGACTGATTTTTTTTTAATATGTGTGTTATGGGGGTATATTAATGTTATCTTAGCAAATAAAGGCTTAAAATTATTGATCGGGTAATAAAAAAACACGAAACATGTACTAGGGATATAATTTAAAGACACCAGGAAAGTTTCAGCGTTACATGCGTGTGTGGCACGGGATCGCCCCCCACCATTTTGAGCTCACGTATGTACTACAGAAATTTCGCACTATATAAATACATCAATTGTTAGGAGTCATTACATCATGGTAGGGAATAGATTTTGAGCACTTCTGAGGACAGTCCATAACAGGGAGACGGACACATGCGGCGCGCACAGCATACTCAAAATAAGTAGCGGTGCTATCGACAGAGAGTGGGTCTGACCAGATAAATTTTAGATAAAATATTCAAGTAGTTACATGCCTCATGATAATTCATCAAGTAGTCAAATGCTGCTAAATAAAAATATTAAGTAGTCACACACCTCCAGATAGAATAATTAAGTAGCCAGGTGCCTTACAATGAACAAAATAAATTATTCAGTAGCCAAATGGGCCCTGTATAAATAAATTAAGTAGCATGCCATCAGATAATTCATCAAGTTGTCGCATGCTATCAGATAATTCATCAAGTAGTCTCATGCCATCAGATAATTCATCAAGTTGTCACATGCCATCAGATAATTCATCAAGTAGTCTCATGCCATCAGATAATTCATCAAGTTGTTGCATGCCATCAGATAATTCATCAAGCAGTCTCATGCCATCAAATAATTCACCAAGCAGTCTCATGCCATCAGATAATTCATCAAGTAGTCTAGTGCCATCAGATTATTCATCAAGTATTCACATGTCATCAAATAATTCATGAAGTAGTCTCATGCTGCCCAATAAAAATAAAGTTGTAACAGTCAACCAGATAAAATAATTACCGTATTTTTTAGACTATAAGATGCACTTTTTCTCCCCCAAAAGTGGGGGAAAAGGTCACTTATGGTCGGAATACAGGGAGTCCCGGACTTACGATCACCCCCAATACAAACCACTGCTGCACCGCAATGTTGGGGACTCTCTGTGCAGGCCACTCTTTGTCCTCCTGTATCCTCTGCTTGTCCCCCCCCCCCCCCCGCAGTGTAATTAGCTGCATCCGTACAATCTGGTTGCCCCCCGCTGTGTAGTTAGTGGCAGCCTTGTGTAACCACCCCCGCAGTGTAATTAGTGGTATCGGTATAATCCGATTAGGCCCCCGCTGTGTAGTTAGTGTCAGCCATGTATAACCCGATAGTCCCCGCAGTATATTCACCGCATCAGTAAAATGCCATCGCCCCCCGCTGTGTAATTAGCAGCCATGGCTCACCCGATCCTAGAAGTCTGCGCTGCTCAGAGACCTCTTCTATGCGTCATTCTTCCCTCTAGTGCCTGCTTTTCATGTCGTGTCATTACAGGCGGCCGGCACTAGAGGGAAGAATAACGCATAGGAGAGGTAGGGCAAAATCCCAAGCTCCCGCCGGCTCAGTACGAGCCTGCATGTGTCAGGCTTACTGGGAATTTGTACTGTTTTCTTGGAATTCATCTGTAATCAATGCTGACCCTGTTCCTGGTAAGGGCTGCAGCAAAAAATCTCTCCGTTTTCCAACTCCTGTGATTTTATTGGGGTGGGAGGGTTTTTTTTTCTTTTTGCTACCTTAATCGCCTTCCCAGTAAAGTACAATTCAGTAGTGAAAGACACATAGACCAGCATACATTAGCAAATAGGCAGGGGCCTCCCAAGTCTTTTCATGATGCTCAGCTCACATGCTTGTTGGACTGGAGAACGGTTTCATTTCTTTTTTTTTTCTTTTTTCTTGGGGGGGGGGGGGGACTTTCCATGTATTTTGGTGACAATAATGTGCCTAGGATCCCTGTACTGAGGACACACAGAAAGACAAAATGACCCCCCATGGGCTTGGGCTTCATAGGCTTCAATGCATTTTCTTCTCTAAACCATTCAGAACTGCAATTACAAAACAACAATTACAGGTTTTCCTATAAATGAAAAGGCTAATTGTTGCTCATCATCATCATTTTTGATAAATTAATTAACTCAACAAAGAATGCAAGCTAGATAGTCAAGTTACTGTAGTGAGTACTTTTACTTCAAGCTCTGATCCTAGCAGAGACTTTGACTTAATGCACATGATGCAATCTTTACATCCGGTCAATGATTATGGTTGGATTATCCACTGATCAAGTCTTCTGCTGTATGATCAGAAATAAACAATACGCTTATGGGTCACTGAACAATCAGAGATGCTGGTAAATACCGATCTGTCCTGCAGATAAAGAACTGTGTGCAAGTGCAAATAATTGATTGATGTAATGAGTAAAGAATCAAAACCTGTGGGAAGTTGCTGGGACCAAAGGATTGGTTAGAAAAGCCATCACATATGTGTGTACAGTGTCTTAAGCCTGGTGCACACATCGGGATTGATACATCAAGCTGCGCTGCTACATCGTAGCCTGTCAAACCAGTAACTTGATAGGCAGACAATTTTGAGCCAATCAATGTGCAGGGATCACATATTATAAAGCCAGTGGTCAGTTACAAGGAGCATGCGTAAGTTACTATTGCACACTGTGCTGCACTTTACTCCTCTCATTAAGCTGTGATGCTTTAGCAGCACGGCTTGATGAATCAAGCCCATCCTGTCTTGAATAATGCCTTTGAATACCTGCTGGTGGCAGCATTTGTAAACATTTATGTGGATTTCCGCTGTTCACCGGCAGATGTCCTGCTTTTCTTCTGCAGCTGTGCAGTTCTTTGGCTCACCTGCAGGTGGAGCTCTGGACTTTCTAAGTGGTCACATGACCAATGTACAGGGCAGAGCTGCTTCTGGCATCAAGAGACTGCTAGTTCATTGTTGCCTGCAACCTGGAGAATCTGGTAATTGTTTTTTTAATCCCTTGCTCCCTGCTCTTGTTACTCTGTTTTCCTGGTTTTGATCCTGGCTAGCTGGAATATTCTTACTGCTATATCTGATATTCTGGTTATAAAGATATGCATGCCAGCTCTGATTGGTCCAGCAAGTGTGTTGACATCCCCAGTGCACTTCTGAGACCACAATCTCAACCTATCAGCGACTCCAGACTCCGGGACTGAGGAGTCTATAGAGCCTGCTTGCAACTGACCCTTATAATCATGTGCTCCTCCGCCCCTCCATACAACTGGAAGCGTGTTTTGGACACAATACCGCTGTTGCGGCTTTGGATTTAAGACACAGTATTGCACTCTACATGTGACTGATTACACTCAGCGCAAGTGGAAGAACCATTTTCTCGAAGTGGCTGATGGACATTTGGAACTCATTTAACTAGATACATGCTGCAAGTGTGTTTTATTATTGAACTGTTCACTGATGATTTTTTAACACTGGGAAGAACAGCGCTGGTATACCAAACAGTTTGTTTCTTCACAGACTGTCATGTCAGCAGCATGCAACACGCATCTGGGAGCTGTCTTGGCCCTTAGATGGGCGGTTTTCGGGATTAGAGAAGAAGTATTAGAGCTGGAGTGTGGGTAGTATAGGCAGACAATTGTGCGGGTTGTATAGAATGTTGTACGAAGTTGATGCGAGGTCAATTTGATCTTTAGATGGAAAAGTTGTATTATCCTCCACCCATCAATTTGTTGGTTTATTTTTAATTGTTTTTATTTTAAGCTTCTTTTGCCATCTTTTAATTAAAGAGATATCTTGAACAATTTCTCTGTGGCATCTATATATGCTGAGGCGCAGGAGTCATATTATTGTACTTTTTACCTATATCAGTGGGGAAGGAGCAATCCTATGGAGACCATAGGAGACCTTTGCAGCCAAATTACTACACAAAAAGAGCGCTACAGTTTATTTCTTTTTTTCTGATATATCTTATATTCTGGTTGTAAATCCCGGCCTGTCTGTTCTTATGCACTGATTTTGCTCATACATTCCTGTACATATATTGCATGCTCATTGCTCCTGTATATATATTCTGTGATCCGTATTCTGGTGTATTGTCATTGTAAATATTGTGTGATCCATGCTCTTGTATATTTACTGTTATATATATCTGAGTAGTTATTTAGAGAGATCCTGGGATTTGCGGTGCACCGTGTATTACTGATTGTAGGATTGCATGGGTATGGTGGTGTGTGTATTTTGTGTATTAACATGTTTTTGTTTTTGACTCCATGGTGCAGACCTCACTGTTTCTTTTAACCCCCTTGCCATTCCAATTGTGTCGGCAAGGGGGTGGCACAGCACTTTTTTGTAAAAATGTTTTGGGTTAATTCATGTAGCTAGCCTAGCGCTAGCTACATGATAGCCGCTGACAAGCGGCATCCCCCTACCTAAACCGATCGCCACCGGCGCTCTCTGAAAGCAGGAAATCCCGTTCAGAACGGGATTTCCTGCTGGGCTTCCCCGTCGCCATGGCGGGATCGTCGGGACGTCAGAGGGAATCCCAATCCACCCCTCAGCGCTGCCTGGCACTGATTGGCCAGGCTGCGCAAGGGGTCTGGAGGGGCGGCGGCGCGGTGCGACGGGTAGCGGTGAATCAACGGCGAGCGGCGGAAAACAAAATATGCACGCAGCTAGCAAAGTGCTAGCTGCGTGCAATAAAAAAAATTGTGATAATCGGCCCAGCGGGGCCTGAGAAATCCTCCTGCCCAGCGGGGCCTGAGAAATCCTCCTGCGCAGGTTACCCCGAGCTGAGCTCTGGATAACCGGAAAGAGGGTTAAGTTATCTTCTGGTCCAGTTGCCATTATGATCTGCATGTTCAGATCATTACATATCTACAATTGATTGGCCAAATATATTTCTTCCATGTAGTATGAGAGCTTACCCATACAGATTAGGCATGGTATTTAAAATCTGTTAGCCCTCATATGTAATGAACATGGCAAGTGATTGGCCTATTAAAATTTGGTGTGTGTGTGTGTGTGTGTGTGCGTGCGTGCGTGTGTGCGTGTGTGTGTGTGTGCGTGCGTGTATATATGCACCCTTAAGCCTGGTAAACAATTATGAATAGCAAATCACTAACAAATTTTACCACCCCCTCGTAGTATGAGGGTCAACAGATATTGAATATTATGAGCATATTTTTTTCAATGCAGTTATGTGTTTATTGCACGTAGTCCTCTGAATTGAAAACGTTTTTATGACTTCAAAGCCTTTATTTTTTTTTTTTTTATAATAATAGATATACATGTATTACGCTCATTCCTGTACAATGACCTTTATTTTATTTTTTTAATAATTAGACTTCTTAGTAGCAGAATAGCAGAAGTTAGCTCTTACACCTAAAGCGATCATTTGTGACAAATCTTTTCCTATTGCTGGCTTTGTTATCCTCGTTAATTAATCCCACTGCTAGTTCTGGTCTTGTAGAAATGTTACTTGTAGTTCGTGTAACCAGAAACAAAACGAAGTACCATGCTGATTCTGCAATCCATTCTTATAAATAAGAAAAACCTTGAGATTAATTCAGCCCCAGTTGTCCTGTACCATTTCTTTTTCAGATCCAAATAAACAACAACAACACATGGATACAACTATTTTTTTAATCAAAGCTGCAAGTTTTTGATAGCAGCTGAATCCCAGTCATTTCACTAGCTTGCAAACCCTCTAGAGTGTTGTTCTTTTTGTTAATATCGCATTCCATTTTTATTCAGACAAAAAAAAAGAAAAAATACAAAGAAAGCACATCTAAAAAGTCTTCAAGAAAAGACAAAAATAAAAAATATACAAAGATACTGTATATGAAGCTATGGAAGGAAATGCAAAAATGGTCCATGGTAACTACCTAACAACTATAAAATTGGCAAAATGCTCTATGACGGTTTGATAAAAAAAACCTCATTATGAAAAAAACTAAACAGAAAAACCTGCCAATATTGACATCTGTGCAGTGCCCTTCCAATACTTGTAACTAAGGCATAGGGAAGGACTGTAGAAGCAAAAAAAACAACTTAAAGTCAAGAAGAGTATTCAAAAAGAGGTGGAGGTAGAAGAGCAAGAGATGGATCAAATAACTACATTTACCCATTGCTTAGGACAATTTCTTATAGTCACCTGTATTTTTAACTTTACACAAAATACTTCTGCTCACTAAGGGAATCAGTGTAAACAAGTCCAGTTTAAATAAATAAAATAAAATGCATGCTGTATTCAATAAAGTCCATAAACATAAATATCTTGCAATCTCTCTTCATGCTAGCCAAGAGGGGCCAAAGATGGAGATTCCTACATCACAGCCAATCGGCTGAGCACTAGACCCAAAATTATAAGGTCAACCTTGCCTTGGGACCTTTGTGGGTAGCCACCTGCCTCTCCAGCAAAACACCACCAGATCTCCTTTTCACCACCGCTTTATGGATACTTAAACACCTTAATAAAATATAGTAGCTCCTGTAGTATAATGGGAGTTTAAAATGTTATATTGCCAATACTATATGCAATGTTCTACTTTGTTCCTTGTTTGTATTTTTCACAGATTGTTTGATGCTATGTAAATTCTACTGGTACAATATAACGCATATGTTGTAATTGTCTCCTAAAAAGTACCAATAAAAAGCTACATTTGAAAAAGTTTATTAAACAAATTTTAGATGTTCACTTACAATTCTGCAGATGTTCTCTTCCTCTACAGAGGGCATGTCAAATATCCTCCTTTCGGCTCCTGCCCATCAGGGGGGCGGTGCTGTGCATCAGCTGTGTGTATATATATATATATATATATTAATTTTATATATATATATATATATATAGTATATATATATATATATATATATATATATATATATATACTGTATACATATGTATAGATGTATATTCACTAAAATTAAGGCCTGTAGACTTGTGGATAGGTCATGTGTATGTATACTGTATATATATATGTCATGGGTGCTACTCAGCAGCTTGAGCCATCTAGTCCATTTACTCAGCATGATTCCTTCCTGCATGAAACCTGTGGGTCATATTAGGGTTGGAGTACCAAAAAAAAAAAAGAATATATATATATTTCTTTATTTTCATGACTATGAACATTGTAGATTCACACTGAAGGCATCCAAACTATGAATTAACACATGTGAAGGTATAGTACATAACCAAAAAGTGTGAAACAACTGAAAATATGTCATATTCTAGGTTCTTCAAAGTAGCCACCTTTTGCTTTGATTACTGCTTTGCACACTCTTGGCATTCTCTTGATGAGCTTCAAGAGGTAAGCACCTGAAATGGTCTTCCAACAGTCTTGAAGGAGTTCCCAGAGATGCTTAGCACTTGCTGGCCCTTTTGCCTTCACTCTGCGGTCCAGCTCACCCCAAACCATCTCGATTGGGTTCAGGTCTGGTGACTGTGGAGGCCAGGTCATCTGGTGCAGCTCCCCCATCACTCTCCTTCCTGATCAAATAGCCCTTACACAGCCTGGAGGTGTGTTTGGGATCATTGTCCTGTTGAAAAATAAATTATGGTCCAACTAAACGCAAACTGGATGGAATAGCATGCCGCTGCAAGATGCTGTGGTAGCCATGCTGGTTCAGTATGCCTTCAATTTTGAATAAATCCCCAACCGTGTCACGAGCAAAGCACCATCACACCCCTCCTCCATGCTTCACGGTGGGAACCAGGCATGTAGAGTCCATCCGTTCACCTTTTCTGTGTCACACAAAGACACGGTGGTTGGAACCAAGGATCTCAAATTTGGACTCATCAGATCAAAGCACAGATTTCCACTGGTCTAATGTCCATTTCATGTGTTCTTTAGCCCAAGCAAGTCTCTTCTGCTTGTTGCCTGTCCTTAGCAGTGGTTTCCTAGCAGATATTCTACCATGAAGGCCTGATTCACACAGTCTCCTCTTAACAGTTGTTCTAGAGATGTGTCTGCTGCTAGAACTCTGTGTTACATTGACCTGGTCTCTAATCTGAGCTGCTGTTAACCTGTGATTTCTGAGGCTGGTGACTCAGATGAACTTATCCTCCGCAGCAGAGGTGTCTCTTGGTCTTCCTTTCCTGGGGCGGTCTGCATGTGAGCCAGTTTCTGCGTTTGATGGTTTGTGATACTGCACTTAGGGACACTTTCAAAGTTTTCCCAACTTTTTGGACTGATTGACCTTCATTTATTAAAGTAATGATGGCCACTCGTTTTTCTTTACTTAGCTGCTTGTTTCTTGCCATAATACAAATTCTAACAGTCTATTCAGTAGGACTATCAGCTGTGTATCCACCTGACTTCTCCACAACGCAACTGATGGTCCCAACCCCATTTATAAGGCAAGAAATCCCACTTATTAAACCTGACAGGGCACACCTGTGAAGTGAAAACCATTTCAGGTGACTAGCTCATCAAGAGAATGCAAAGAGTGTGCAAAGCAGTAATCAAAGCAAAAGGTGGCTACTTTGAAGAACCTAGAATATGACATATTTTCAGTTGTATCACACATTTTTGGTTATGTACTATACATTCACATGTGTTAATTCATAGTTTGGATGCCTTCAGTGTGAATCTACAATGTTCATAGTCATGAAAATAAAGAAAACTCTTTGAATGAGAAGGTGTGTCCAAACTTTTGGTCTGTACTATATATATATATATATATATATATATATATATATATATATATATATATATATGCTGAGTAAATGGACTAGATGGCTCAAGCTGTTGAGTAGCACCCATGATGTCATAGTGAGTCATCCATGTTTGTAGAACCTCTACAACTGAGGGAATACCCCATCCCATTATCTTTGTAGTCTGTCTATACATATACTTAGCCCTATCATGGTTAGAGATGGCCCGAACCTCTGATTTTCGGTTCCGGGATCGCGAACTTCCGCAAAAGTTCGGTTCGCATGAACTTTTGCGAACCGCAATAGACTTCAATGGGGAGGCAAACTTTGAAAACTAGAAACATTTATGCTGGCCACAAAAGTGATGAAAAAGATGTTTCAAGGGGTCTAACACCTAGAGGGGGGCATGGCGAAGTGGGATACATGCCAAAAGTCCCGGGGAAAAATCTGGATTGGACGCAAAGCAGCGTTTTAAGGACAGAAATCACATTGAATGCTAAATTGCAGGCCTAAAGTGCTTTAAAACATCTTGCATGTGTATACATCAATCAGGGAGTGTAATTAGAGTACTGCTTCACACTGACAGACCAAAATCACCGCAAATAGCTGTTTGTGTAGTGAGGGCCGTGCTGGACTGGTGCGCACCATGGCAAGAGTGCAGGCCGTGGCGGTTTTCAAGCCCATATCATCGGGCTGAGGTAGCTGAATGACAGAACAACAGTGACAGTCCAGCTGATCGAATTTGGTCTGTCCACAATGAAGCAACGACCTTATTATCTTCGATGTGCCCCCCCCCCCTTCGAGACACTCATATAGCCAGCGGTCATTGCTTCATTGTGATACGCAAGCCCCTTCACCGTGGCAAGGTAATGATCACGAAGGGGAATGGGCACATGTACATGCCTTTCGTTTTGTTGTTGCAGCTGCAGTGCAGCCAGAAAATTTCAGGAATCCAAAGGCAGAGGTGCTGTGTGGGGAGTGACGTAGTCATGGGGCAGGAAGAGATGCTGTGTGTGGGGACTGACTTAGCCTTCGGGTGGGCAGTAGCCCTCCGGGACCCATGCCTCATTCATTTTGATAAAGGTCAGGTACTGAAAACTTTTGTGACTTAGGCGACTTCTCTTCTCAGTGACTATGCCTCCAGCTGCGCTGAAGGTCCTTTCTGATAGGACGCTTGAGGCAGGGCAAGACAGAAGTTGGATGGCAAATTGGGACAGCTCTGGCCACAGGTCAAGCCTGCGCACCCAGTAGTCCAAGGGTTCATCGCTGCTCACAGTGTCTACATCCACACTTAAGGCCAGGTTGTCGGCTACCTGTCGATCCAGGCATTGGTGGAAGGTGGATCCGGAAGGGCTAAGGTGAGGCTTTGGACTAAAGAATGTCCACATGTCCGACATCACCATGAGATCTCTGGAGCGCCCTGTTCTTGCCTGCATGGACATGAGGAGGATTACTGGCAGTGGTACCTTTATTCCATTGTGCTGTGACATCACCCTTAAATGCACTGTAAAGCATAGTTGCCAGCTTGTTCTGGATGTGCAGCATCCTTTCTGCCTTCAGGTGAGTTGGTAGCATGTCTGCCACTTTGTGCTTATACGGAGGGTCTAGTAGCGTGGCCACCCAATACAGCTCATTCCCCTTGAGTTTTTTTATACGGGGGTCCCTCAACAGGCTGGACAGCATGAAAGACGCCATCTGCACAAATTTGGATCCAGACGTACTATCCATCTCCTCTTGCTCTTCCTCAGTGATGTCAGGTAAGTCCTCCTCCTCCCCCAGCCACGAACAATACCACGGGAACGTTGAGCAGCACAAGCCCCCTGCGACGCCTGCTGCGGTTGTTCTTCTGCTGCCGCCTCCTCCTCCTCATCCAAAGAAACACCTACCTCATCATCTGAGTCTGACTCCTCTTCCCCAGACGACTCTTCCTCCTCCACCCCCCTCTGTGATGCCGCAGGTGTTGAGGACACATCTGGTTCTGATGAGAATTGATCCCACAATGTTTCCAATGTTTCCTCCTGTAACTGTTCCTGCTCATGCTCCTCCACAACTTGATCCACCACTCTTCTCACGGCACGCTCCAGGAAGTAAGCATACGGGATCAAGTCGCTGATGGTGCCTTCACTGCGATTCACCAGGTTGGTCACCTCCTCAAACGGCTGCATGAGCCTGCATGCATTTCGCATAAGTGTCCAGTTGTTGTGCCAGAACATCCCCATCTACCCAGATTGTGTCCTTCTACTGTAATTGTAGAGGTACTGGGTGACAGCTTTCTCCTGTTTTAGCAGGCAAGAGAACATAAGGAGGGTCGAATTCCAGCGAGTCGGACTATCGCAAATGAGGCGTCTCAGTTTCCCTGCTGAATCTCGGCAAAGTTTGCCATGGCTGTGTAAGACCGCCTGAAATGCCCACACAACTTCCTGGCCTGCTTCAGGACGTCCTCTAAGCCTGGGAACTTTGAAACAAATCTTTGAATGACTAGATTCAGGACATGTGCCATGCAGGGTACATGTTTCAGCTTTCCCAAATTCAAAGCGGAAATGAGATTGCTGCCATTGTCACACACCACGTTGCCGATCTCCAGCTGGTGCAGGGTCAGCCACTGATCCACCTGTTTGTTAAGAGCAGCCAGGAGAGCTGCTTCAGTGTGACTCTCCACTTTGAGGCAAGACATGTCTAAGATGGCGTGACACCGTCGTAACTGGCATGCAGTATAGGCCCTGGGGAGCTGGGGCTGTGTAGCTGGAGAGGAGATCGCAGCACCAGTAGAGTTGAACTGCCACTCAGCCAAGGAGGAGGAGGGTGACGACAGTGAAGAGGATGTAGCAGGCGGAGAGGAGATGACAGGAGGCCTGCTTGGAGGTGTCACAAGTTGGTCCGCTGCACAGCCACGTACTCCCTGCTTGTCAGCGGTCACCAGGTTGACTATGACAATGGGCTGTGTACGTAATGTACCTGCCCTGACCATGCTTGGCAGGCCAGGCATCCGTGGTCAGGTGGACCGTTGACCCAATGCTGTGTGCCAGAGAGGACACCACTTGCCTCTCAACTTCACGGTACAGTTTGGGTTCGCCTTTTTAGAGAAATAATTGTGGCCTGGCATCTTCCACTGCGGTGTCCCAATGGGCAAAAATTTAAGGAAGGACTTAAGTCCACCAGCTGGTATGGTAACAGCTGGCGAGCTAGCAGTTCCACCAAGCCAGCTGTCAGGCGCCGGGCAAGGGGGTGATTTGCAGAAATTTGCTTCTTTCGCTAAAAGTTTTCCTTCACAGACACCTGGCTGCTGTGGGCAGAGGAGCAGGAACCACTCAAGGTCAGAGGCGGAGTGGAGGAGGGTGGCTGTGAAGGTGCAAGGGAGAAAGAGGCTGAAGATGATGCACCTGAAGGAGGAAGAGGATAAGGAGGGTGGCTTTTATTTTGTGTGATGCTTTTGCTCAGGTGCTCTTCCCATTACAGTTTGTGCCTTTTCTCCATGTGCCTTCGTAAGGCATGTGTCCCTACAAGAGTGTTGGCCTTTCCACAGCTCAATTTTTGGAGGCAGAGAGACCAGATGGCATTGCTCCGTTCTGAGGCAGACACATAAAAAAATTTCGAAACCGCTGAGCCCCCCTGGGGTGATGGCACTATGGTGGCATCAGCATCTGACATTGAAGGGCTTGTTGGCTGGCTGTACATAGGCGGCGATACACGGCGCCGGACACTGCCACCAGCTGTTTCTGACGATGAGCTCCCCCTGCTTCTTTCAGGAACTCGTCTCCTCCTACTCCTCTCTGACTCCCCCTCTGAACTGTCCCCCTGTTCATCTCCTCTATTGGGAACATACGTGGCATCCGTATCATCGTCATCATCACAATCATCCTGCCCAGCTTCGCTTGCCTCAGACACCTCCAAAACTGCACCAACAGCAGGTACTTCATCATCCTCCTCCTCACACGTTACGTCCATAGTGTCGCCTAACTCAGACATATGAGGTGGTGTAATTTGCTTAGCACCTTCATCTGGTTGTAACAATAATGGCTGTGCATCAGTGATTTCTCCACCAAATAACTCCTGCGAACTGTCAAATGTAGTGGATGTGGTACTTGTAGTAGCACTGGTGGCTACGGAAGATGAGGTGTTCTGTGTTAAATAGTCAACCACGTCTTGACAATCTTGGGAGTTGATGGAACGTGCCTTCTTCTGAGCACTGTACTTTGGTCCAGGGCCGCACAAAACCACATTAGCATGACCTCGCACAGACCTGCCGGGTGGCCTTCCTCTGGGTCTGCCTCTACCTCTGCCTCTACCTGTTTTGTCTGTTTTGTCCATATCGTGGGGGATGAAGTAAAAGGTATGCACTGACTTGACTAATACAATGTGCAGTCACACAGGTGAAGTTAACAGGTAAGCACGGAGTGGTATATCACACTGCGTGCACTCACGTAGGTAGGTGGGTGCACTGAACACAACAGGTAGGTATATGCAGTGATGGGTATTACAATGTGCATCTGTCACACACAGACAGGTACCGGACAGGCACAGTGACACTGCATGCGCTCACATAGGTAGGTGGGTGCACTGAAGTGAACAACACAGGTAGTAGGTATATGCAGTGATGGATATTATACAATGTGCACCTTTCACACACAGACATATACCGGACAGGCATAGTGACACTGCATGCACTCACGTAGGTAGGTTGGTGCACTGTAAACAACAGGTAGGTATATGCAGTGATGGGTATTACAATGTGCAACTGTCACACACAGACAGGTACCGGACAGGCACAGTGACACTGCATGCGCTCACGTAGGTAGGTGGGTGCACTGAAGTGAACAACAGGTAGTAGGTAAATGCAGTGATGGGTATTACAATGTGCACCTGTCACACACAGATAGGTACCGGACAGTAGTGTTGGGCGAACAGTGTTCGCCACTGTTCGGGTTCTGCAGAACATCACCCTGTTCGGGTGATGTTCGAGTTCGGCCGAACACCTGACGGTGCTCGGCCAAACCGTTCGGCCATATGGCCGAACTAAGAGCGCATGGCCGAACGTTCCCCGAACGTTCGGCTAGCGCTGTGATTGGCCGAACGGGTCACGTGGTTCGGACCCGAACGCGCTCTGATTGGCCGAACTGTCACGTGGTTCGGGTAAATAAATACCCGAACCACGTCATATCTCCGCCATTTGTCTGTGGGTTTAGCTTTGGGTAGGCAGGCAGGGTAGTTCGCGCTCCAGCCACGCTAGCCAGGGTCCCCCCTGTCATTGTGTCACTGCTGGGAACAGTAGTACACCGCTTGCTCAGCCACACTATATAGCATTCTGTTTACTGCCACTCTGTGTACCTCGCTCAGCCACACTATATAGCATTCTGTTTACTGCCACTCTGTGTCTGCTGGGAATAGTAGTACACCGCTTGCTCAGCCACACTATATAGCATTCTGTTTACTGCCACTCTGTGTACCTCGCTCAGCCACACTATATAGCATTCTGTTTACTGCCACTCTGTGTCTGCTGGGAATAGTGGTACACCGCTCGCTCAGCCACACTATATAGCATTCTGTTCACTGTTCTGTGTCTGCTGGGAATAGTGGTACACCGCTCGCTCAGCCACACTATATAGCATTCTGTTTACTGTTCTGTGTCTGCTGGGAATAGTGGTACACCGCTCGCTCATCCACACTATATAGCATTCTGTTCACTGTTCTGTGTCTGCTGGGAATAGTGGTACACCGCTCGCTCAGCCACACTATATAGCATTCTGTTCACTGTTCTGTGTCTGCTGGGAATAGTGGTACACCGCTCGCTCAGCCACACTATATAGCATTCTGTTCACTGTTCTGTGTCTGCTGGGAATAGTGGTACACCGCTCGCTCAGCCACACTATATAGCATTCTGTTTACTGTTCTGTGTCTGCTGGGAATAGTGGTACACCGCTCGCTCAGCCACACTATATAGCATTCTGTTTACTGTTCTGTGTCTGCTGGGAATAGTGGTACACCGCTCGCTCAGCCACACTATATAGCATTCTGTTTACTGTTCTGTGTCTGCTGGGAACAGTAGTACACCGCTCACTCAGCCAGAGTATATAGCATTGTGTTTACTGCCACTCTGTGTACACCGCTCAGCCAGACTATATACCATTGTTTACTGACACTCTGTGTACACCGCTCAGCCAGACTATATACCATTGTTTACTGACACTCTGTGTACACCGCTCAGCCAGACTATATACCATTGTTTACTGACACTCTGTGTACACCGCTCAGCCAGACTATATACCATTGTTTACTGCCACTCTGATTCTGCTGGGAACAGTAGTACACCGCTCGCTCAGCCAGACTATATACCATTGTTTACTGACACTATATAGCAGACTATATAGCATTGTGTGTACACCGCTCAGCCAGACTATATACCATTGTTTACTGACACTCTGTGTACACCGCTCAGCCAGACTATATACCATTGTTTACTGCCACTCTGATTCTGCTGGGAACAGTAGTACACCGCTCGCTCAGCCAGACTATATACCATTGTTTACTGACACTCTGTGTACACCGCTCAGCCAGACTATATACCATTGTTTACTGCCACTCTGATTCTGCTGGGAACAGTAGTACACCGCTCGCTCAGCCAGACTATATAGCATTGTGTTTACTGCCACTCTGTGTACACCGCTCAGCCACACTATATAGCATTGCGTACTCTGCCAGTCAGTGTGTATATTGCTGGGATCAGTAATACTCCACTCACCGTCAACCACTATATGAGCTCAACATGAGTTCCCCAGAGACCTCCGCTGTGAGCAGCACTCCCAACAACAGCAACAGCCAACGCCCCACGCAAGCTATAACATCCACCCCAGCAGCCAGTGGTCAGCAGCAGCCCTCCCCGGAGGAGAACGTTGTGTCCATCAGTCCGTCGCCAGAGCGATTAATGAGGGCTGCCATTGAGGAGATGGTGGGGCCTGATGTGGAGGAGGAGGTCTGGCTCAGGCCAGCATCCCAAGTTAATGTTGAGGACGATGAGGGGTCTGTGTCTGGGGATGTTGGGGTGGCAGAGGTGGTGGGTGGGTCAGACTCAGGAGAAGAGTTGTATGATGAGGATGATGATCGGGACCATCTGTATGTGCCTCAGAGTCCGACCCCGGAAAACATGTTGTATCGTGTGTTTAGGTACTAAAATCTGCGTTCCCTCCCAGTAGTGTTGGGCGAACAGTGTTTGCCACTGTTCGGGTTCTGCAGAACATCACCCTGTTCGGGGTGACTATATAGCAGACTATATAGCATTGTGTTTAATGCCACTCTGTGTACACGGCTCAGCCACACTATATAGCATTGTGTTTACTTCCACTCTGTGTCTGCTGGGAACAGTAGTACACCGCTCACCCGCCACTGTATAGCATTGTGCTCTGTGTCACTGCTGACAATAGTGGTACACCGCTCACCCACCACTGTATAGCATTTCTGTACTGCCACTGTACTGCTGCCAGTCAGCGTGTACTTTAAGGATAAGTGAAATGAGGAAGAAATCCGGTGAAAGAGGGAGGGGCAAGGGAAGAGGTGTTTCCCCTGACGGTTCACGTACAGGCCACAGGGGAGCACCCAAGAAAACCCACTCAATACTGCCCATGTTGTCCAGGACAACAACCCTCACAGATCCAAAAGAGCAGGACCAGATAATTACTTGGATGACCTCTCAAGCGTCCAGCAGTGGGTTAAGCAGCACCAGCACATCACGCACGAGGTCCGAGTCCTCAGCCAGTTAAAGTCTGGGCTTTCTTTGAAGACTGCACTGAGGATGTTACCATGGCGATTTGCAAGGTGTGCAAGACCCGCCTGAGCAGGGGGAAAAGTATTAACAACCTCTCCACCACCAGCATGAGCCGCCACATTCTATCCAAACATCCCACTCTGTGGGCAAACGCGGCAGGACAGGGTACCACCAGCAACACTGCCTTTCTTGGGTTCACCAGACTCACCACCAGACCCGCCTCAGCAGCAGCAGTAGCCCAGCCATTGCGTGGTTCACAACATTCACAAACATCAGACGATGCTGACACTGTCACTTTCCGGACTAGTGCTCTTGAGGTCTCCCAGTGTTCATCAAACACAACAACCAACAGCCCTTCGGTGTGCAGCGCTACGGTTGAGTTGTCTGTCTCTGAGATGTTTGAGCACAAGAGGAAATTGCCAGCAAATGACCCCCGGGCCGTGGCAGTAACAGCCAGCCAGCATAGCCAAGCTTCTGGCCTGCGAAATGCTGCCATATCGAGTGGTGGAGACAAACAGCTTCAAGGGCATGATGTCAGTGGCCATCCCACGTTACGTGGTTCCCAGCCGCTACCACTTTGCGCGCTCTGCAGTGCCTGAGTTGCATGAGCACGTGGTCAGCTAAATAACCCGAAGCTTGAAGAATGCCGTTGCCTGCAAGGTTCACCTCACCACTGACACCTGGACGAGTGCGTTCGGCCAGGGTCGATACATCTCCCTTACCGCGCACTGGGTGAACCTTGTGGAGCCTGGCAGCGATTCCTCACCTGCTACGGCGCGGGTGTTGCCCACGCCACAAACAGCTGGATAACAACAGCAGCACCTACCTCTCTGACTCCTTCTCCTCCAACGCATCTCAAAGCTGTACCTCATCCGGAAATGCTAACCCAGCACCAGCAGCAGTAGGATCGTGGAAGCAGTGCAGCACAGCTGTTGGCATGCGTCAGCAAGCGTTGCTGAATCTGATCTGCCTTGGGGATAAGCAGCACACAGGGGAGGAAATTTGGAGGGGAATAAAGGAACAGACGGATTTGTGGCTGGCACCGCTGGACCTGAAACCGGGCATGAAGCTAGACACCTGGCACGAACTGGCAATGTACGCAATAGAGGTGCTGGCTTGCCCGGCAGCCAGCGTTATGTCGGAACGCTGTTTCAGTGCTGCCGGAGGCATCATCACAGATCGGCGTATCCGCCTCTCCACAGAAAATGCAGACCGTCTGACTCAAATTAAAATGAATCAATCCTGGATTGGAAACGACTACGCAACACTCCTGGACCCCAACCAAGTAACATGACCGATGAACATCTGGGATGGTTTAGCGTTTCCGGTCCCTGTTTATTGAACCTCTCATCTGTATTACATTTATGACTGCATGGCGGCAAAAAGCATTGCTGCTATATCCGCACGCTTTTTGTCCTCATGCAAGGCCTGGGTTGTTGTGTCTCACAAAGCGTGGCCTTCTCCTCCTGCGCCTCCTCCTGTTCCATCACGTGTGCTGCTGCTGCTGCTGCTGGGTTACCGTTGCCGGTCCCTGTTTATGGAACCTCTTATCTTTATTACATTTATGACTACATGGCGGTACAAAGCATGCTATCCGCACGCTTTTTGTCCTCATGCAAGGCCTGGGTTGTTGTGTCTCACAAAGCGTGGCCTTCTCCTCCTGCGCCTCCTCCTGTTCCATCACGTGTGCTGCTGCTGCTGCTGCTGCTGGGTTAGCGTTGCCGCGTGGTCCCTGTTTATTGAACCTCTTATCTTTATTACATTTATGACTACATGGCGGTACAAAGCATGCTATCCGCACGCTTTTTGTCCTCATGCAAGGCCTGGGTTGTTGTGTCTCACAAAGCGTGGCCTTCTCCTCCTGCGCCTCCTCCTGTTCCATCACGTGTGCTGCTGCTGCTGCTGCTGCTGGGTTAGCGTTGCCGCGTGGTCCCTGTTTATTGAACCTCTTATCTTTATTACATTTATGACTACATGGCGGTACAAAGCATGCTATCCGCACGCTTTTTGTCCTCATGCAAGGCCTGGGTTGTTGTGTCTCACAAAGCGTGGCCTTCTCCTCCTGCGCCTCCTCCTGTTCCATCACGTGTGCTGCTGCTGCTGCTCCTGCTGGGTTAGCGTTGCCGCGTGGTCCCTGTTTATTGAACCTCTTATCTTTATTACATTTATGACTACATGGCGGTACAAAGCATGCTATCCGCACGCTTTTTGTCCTCATGCAAGGCCTGGGTTGTTGTGTCTCACAAAGCGTGGCCTTCTCCTCCTGCGCCTCCTCCTGTTCCATCACGTGTGCTGCTGCTGGGTTAGCGTTGCCGCGTGGTCCCTGTTTATTGAACCACTTATCTTTATTACATTTATGACTGCATGGTGGTACAAAGCATGCTATCCGCACGCTTCTTGTCCTCATGCAAGGCCTGGGTTGTTGTGTCTCAAAGCGTGGCCTTCTCCTCCTGCGCCACCCTCCTCCTGTTCCATCACGTGTGCTGCTGCTGGATTAGCATTACCGGTCCCTTTTCCTGGAACCTCTTATATGTATTACATTTATGACTGCATGCCGACAAAAAGCATGTTACCTGTGCAAAGAAAACAGACATTTCCCGCATTTAAAAGACAGTTTTCCCTTTGAAACTTTAAAATCGATTTTCTCAAAAACTATAAGCTCTTTTTGCTAAATTTTTTTTTCCTCTTGTACCCACTCCCAAGGTGCACATACCCTGTAAATTTGGGGTATGTAGCATGTAAGGAGGCTTTACAAACCACAAAAGTTCGGGTCCCCATTGACTTCCATTATGTTCGGAGTTCGGGTCGAACACCCGAACATCGCGGCCATGTTCGGCCTGTTCGGCCCGAACCCGAACATCTAGATGTTCGCCCAACACTACCGGACAGGCACAGTGACACTGCGTGTGCTCACGTAGGTGGGCGGGTGCACTGTGAACAACAAGTATGTATATGTAGTGATGGCTATTACAATGTGCACCTGTCACACAGACAGGTACCGGACAGGCACAGTGACACTGCGTGTGCTCACATAGGTAGGTGGGTGCACTGACTGAAGTGAACAACAGGTAGGTATATGCAGTGATGGGTATTACAATATGCACCTGTCACACACACAGGTGCACAGGTCACTGAATGTGCTAGGCCTGGCAGTGGCACACACAGTAGGTATTACCAAGGCTGTCTATGCAACACAAGTGTCAGCAGGACACACACACACACACACAAAAAAAATAGATCACGAAAACAAGATTAGCTCTCAAAAGAGCTGTTGAGGGGTTCTTTTTTAGCAGTAAGAATTTGCAAGGAGCAAGCTAAGAAGCCTACAAGAGCCTAACTAAGCTTTCCCTATAGCTCTCTATGCAACTGCTCTCCCTTCTCTAATTAATGCAGGCACACGAATGAGTCCAATGCCTGACGCTGCCTGCCTTTTATAATGGGGGGAGTGGCTCCAGGAGGGAGTGTAGCCTGATTGGCTACAATGTGCCTGCTGGCTGTGATGTGCCTGCTGACTGCACAGTTTTCCGGAAGTTCAGTTCGCCCCCATAGTGCATCATGAGAGTCTCATGATGCACTATGTGGGCGAACCGAACTTCCGGAAAAGTTTGCGGTTCTCCACAATCGCGAACCCCGGAAGTTCGCCGGGAAACGTTTGCCGGCGAACCGTTCAGGCCATCTCTAATCATGGTAAGGAAGGACAGTGCAAGGGTGAATGGTCTGTAATTTTTCTAATCCCTAATGGTTTTAACATCGCCCTGGATCGTGAGAGAGGGACAGATTGGAGGGTTTACACATGTCTCAAGGTACACTTCTGGGCAGGTTTTCCTATACCTCTGGGACAAAAAGAGAGCACACATGCCCCTATTTCATATGGGAGAGATACGCAGCTGACACAAAGCACTACCCCCTGATGGGTGGGAGCAGAGGGAGGGAACTTCTGACACACACTCTGCAGAGGGAGGGAGAATTTGACACACCCCCTGTTTTGTGGGTGGAGTGAGGAGGTAGAACCCTCTCTGTGAGGGGGTTTATAAGCTATAGTGTATGGCAGCAGGTAAGCTCTACCATGGGCTAAACTTTACTTTTTATGTTTACACTGCATATATTTTGTATACTTTGACACTTTTTGTATACTTTGTTCCCCTGACAAAGCCCATCTGGGATATGTATGGATTTAGTGTAACTGCTACCTTGGGCTGGGTATTGCTGACATACTATACATTTCTCCAGCAGTGTGTGCCATCCCCTGACTCATAGGGATGTACAGACAGTTTACTTGAAGACACATACCTATGGCACTATAGAGACGGCGACATCTTGGAGGAAGATGGGTAACATGTGTCCAAAACTGGATCCTAGACAGGTGAGTCAATGCACCCCTATGCTTACCTCTCTTGATACCTAAACTGGGGTATCCTTAGGCTACCTACTTTAGGGCCATATCTGGCTACTTATACAGTTAGGGGCCCTCTGTGGGTACCTAATACTGGGGGCTCCTATGCTGCATACGCTATTGGTCACATCTGGCTGCCTATACTGACTAATGCTTAAAAACAAGAAGAGAATCGAGAGCCCAATATGGTGCAGTATTGTCAGGTAAAATTAAGAGTTCAATACAATGTTATGTATATATATACTCACAAACACGGGTTACCCATAGGCAACCACTTTAAATGCAGGGGGAGCACTAGGACCTGACCCCACTCAGGTTAAGAAGTCGCTCTCTGTAGATAGTAGATTGGGATGCACCCCTCCACCCAGGGTGGACTAGAAGATCAGCAAAAACTCGGTGTACAGAGGCGTCAGAGTAGAGTAAAACGTTTTAGAAACCGCTTAAAAGGAGAGGGGGATGTTAAGGTGGACTCACCTCCCTCTTACGAAAAAAGAAAACTCACGTGAGTCTTAATAAAACAGAATTGTCAAATAATTTATTCAACTACACAAATGCAACGCGTTTCGCTGCCGTGACCCCGCTTCCTCAGGCAAAAATGGGAGCACAACTCAGTGGGTCAAGCAATAGGTTTGAGCGTCTCTGCAGAGGCAATTCTGTTTTATTGAGACTCAAGTGAGTTTTCTTTTTTTGTAAGAGGGAGGTGAGTCCACCTTAACATCCCCCTCTCCTTCTAAGCGGTTTTTAAAACGTTTTTTTCTACTCTGGCGCCTCTGTATACCGAGTTTTTGCTGATCCTCTGACTAACTTCACTGTGGGTTTCATCAGGTTACCTACACTGGGGGGCCCTCTCTGGCTACCTAATACTGGGGGTTCCTCTGGCCACCTACAGTAGGGATCATATCTGGCTACCTATACTGGGGGAAGGGCTCTTCAGTTACTTAATACTGAGGGCTCAGTTGGCTACCTGTCACTGAATGTGAAATCTGGCTACCTGTACTTCTGGCTAACCGTAACCCTTTAGTGTACTGTATGTGCATAAACCTACCCCCCACCTAATGCCTAACCCTGACTCCCCGCCCCCCCATATATGCCTAACCTTACACACATACCCTTGCCTGACCTTAACCTCAGGTACCAAAAAGACAGATAGTCAATCATTTTGTATCCTAATAGTGATGTTCCAGTGCTGAGAAGTTTATCATTTTATAGCATCTTCCTGATTAATGCACAGGATACAGAGAACACATTTAGGTAAACTTTAGGTAAATGATTATGAAGTGATTTTGATACAACTTTTTTGCTGACAGGCCTAGGTGAGGTGACACAAATCACAGGAGACTTAAAATTGCTGTGAATTAGTCCTCTTTTGTGCATAGTGCGGACACTACCAGCAACAAGATGTCACCTCCCACGCTGGAAGAAAAAAATCAGCTAATACTTCAAGATCAGAAAGTCTCTCATATTTATCTGAACTATGTCTCTAATAAAGCTTTGTAACACATACAGTATGTGAGAAACCAGAAGCAAATTGTGGTCAACCATGGTGCATTGCAGATTAGTTGTGGTCATCTGGCCATAAGTACTTATTATTGTTTACTGGTAGGTTCAGTTTCTTTTTGCTCTGGTAAAATTGCAGTTTTATGTAAATAATACAGACTTGCACATCTGTTAAATAGTTACAGTACGACACATTTATCTGCTCTGCAACAAAACTTCTTTTTATTTGCCTCCCGGACTTTAAAAGCCAAATTCAGCAGAAAGAAACTCTGAAATGTCTTCTTGGCCT
The DNA here is from genome assembly GCF_040937935.1 of Hyperolius riggenbachi. Classification (NCBI taxonomy): domain Eukaryota; kingdom Metazoa; phylum Chordata; class Amphibia; order Anura; family Hyperoliidae; genus Hyperolius; species Hyperolius riggenbachi. Next base: position 135,836,954 of record NC_090652.1, on the reverse strand, counting down.
CAGGAAGATGAGTATCTCTAGCAATTAAAATAGAAATATATTGACAGTGTTGCAAACAGCTGCTTTGTGGCATAACTGTTTCTGTCCAGATGCTACTGATTTAAATGCCATCTATTTGTTCGGTGCTCACACAGCAGAGGATAATATTTTTTTATGCTTGCTATATTCAAAGGTTCACAGGCTAATTTTATCTTGGAGGATAGTTAAAATTCACATTTGGTACTATCTTGACTTTTTAAAAGTTATAAACATGAAATCACTTCAAAACATCACAGTCCTGCTGCCTGTGGTTTATTTAACAATGTAAATTGTTACAGTGCAAAGCACATCTTACTGAGTCTCTTGGTTTAATTTTTAACCTCTGAAATCTATTGCTGACTTCTTTTGTGTATAGTGTTGGTTTTATTTATTTGTTTACTCACTCTGTTCAGTGCTGAAACAAACTAAACATTCCTTCAGTTGATCTCATCATTGCCATGATCTGCACACCCAAATATTTTTTTTTTTTGCTAATCTACATTGCCACCCAACTTGCTATTCAGAGCTGCAGAATGTATTCTCTTTGTGCCATGGGAGCCTCCATCTTGCACTCTGTAGAATTTGTAAATACTGTTACCTATATCTGAAAGTTTTTTTTTTACCACAGCTAAGGTAAAACCTGAAACAGGGGGAACAAGTTCTATGTCACTTACCTAGGACTTCTTCCATGCCCCCCCCCCCCCCCCCCAGTAGCCCACAAATGGTCCAGTTAGAAAACTTTTGGAGGCGCACAGCAGCACGATGGAGAAACCCGGGAGGACACAGAGAGACCTGTACAGCTGAGGGGGCTAGAAAAAGCCTCAGGTAAGTAAAATAGAACTTGTTCACTCACCTCAGGTGCACTTAAAGGAGTATTAACCACTTAGGCTTAAAGGCCAGGCCATTTTTCCCAAATTGGGCCACTACAGCTTTAAGGCTATGCTACTCTGACAAGGCATGTTAACTTTAATAAGGTGTGATATCTTTGATAAGGTGTGATATTTGAGTATTCACGGTTTAGTGAAGCAAGCCCTTTGTGTGCTATAATACTGTGATACTGATGGAACAAGAAACTGCTTATATGTTTATCGTTTGTTCTTGTTTCCTTTGTTCTTGATTCTTTAATATGAAATCTAATAAAAACGGTGCATTATAGAATTGTATTGATACTGTAGGATAGCCCCAGAGAGCATAACAATGAACAGTTACATTCATTTCAATGTCTTGTGCAATGTAATTACAAATATAGTAAAATAAGCCCCATAGCACAAAACAATGGTAAGGATGATGAACAAAGTTATGTAGTTTAAGGCTAATACATTTGTTTGGTGACATTTTGTGACTGTAGAGTCACTGTAATAAGCTGTACTCACAGCACAAAGCACTGATAACAAAAGATACATTCTAACACTATAAACCTTCCCTCACACATAACTTTCTTGCTGTAAGTTCTAATATCCTGCAAATGCTAAACTATGTAGACCCCAAAGCAATAGAAATGTGTTTCTCTCATCTTCCTTTCCACAATATCCTTGCTTGCTATCTCTACAGTATCAGAGTTCTATCTAGCTAGAAAATCAGATGTTTGATGGATCAGTGTATTACAGGATAGCACAATGAACCTTCTGAAATTCCTGCAATATTGCTGTTATTCAGATCCGGTCACTCTGGGCCAAATGAGTAATATTCAAAAAACAAATTTAACCTAAGCTAAAACATGAACTACAACACTAGTCATTAAAGTGGACCACACAGTACACAATGAAAAGTCCTTATTCCACATTTAGTTGCTGAAGAAGTTAACTTCTCCATGATCTGTGCTTGTTTAGGCAGATAAACCTCCTTAGCAACTGTGAATAGACTGCAGGAGAGCTCTGCTGAGGCAACTTTCCATGTAGTACACACTGAGACTTAACCCTTTCAGCTCCTTTTGCAAAAGGGAAACCTAGTAAAAGTTCAGTTTTTTTTTTCCATAAATCGTAATGAAGAAATGTTTTTTTTCCATACAGGTTGTTATGCTGTGGCTAATCTTTTAGAGCAGAGAGGAAGTTTAGTTCTACTTTTAGCTATCCTGCTCTTTTTTCATGCTCAATCCTTCATCAAATTTCTTGCTTCTTTTCCTCCTGCAGTCACTGGCTTTTTCTGATTCTCTGGGGATCAAAATGGAAAGTGTGGAACAGCAAGAGTGTTACAGAATTAGTTCCATAATCTGTAATAACATTTTGTGTAGGGGAGTCTAATTAAATTTACAGTGGCCCTGTCCTAATTACCCCAAACTTTCTGCTGCATAACTCGTGCTGTAATTTCTTGGCTTGCTTTGATCTCTCTTCTCCAAGCAGAGAACATAGAAACTGAAAGTAGAGGTCCTCTTTTATTATCTCACACTGCCCCCTAGTGACAAATGGACATAAATACACATTAAAGTCGTACTAATTAGAAGCTAGGAAATCTAACAAAGAAGTGCTCAAATAAATTGGTCAGGAGCACTTGCAAGCCTCTAAAGAAATTGGCCGCTAAAGGGTTAATATCTACATGTCACTTTTTGCAATTGATTTTTAAACTACCATAGATGTTCTTTTTTTCTTTCTTTTTTTGTGCATGGATTTTTTTTGTTAGTGGTGTGAGGTGGATCATGTATCTACCATTGGCTGCCTTAGATGTGATGTGTGATAATAGCAACAGTTTAATTTCTCAAGTCATATGTTTAAAAAAAACATGTAACCAGTAAATTATACCAACAATGGCATGTTTGGCAAATCTGTGTCATGCTGATGTATAGTTGCTATTTACAGATTTTCTGAATTATATGACCTTTTTAATAAAATGCCACAATGCATGCTATGATTTATTGCATTTAAAATGTGTTTCACTTGCTGTAATGTTTTGGGAATTCCTGTAGTAGGTGACATAAAGTGACATGTTCATATATAGTTCTTCATTTTCTACAAAAGTGCCTGTGGTATTACAAAATAAACAGCAGAGCATATTTTTTTCTAGAGAATTATAAATCTGAATAACACTGCAGCCTTTCAGGCCATTTGAAATTGATTATGACACTTTCGTAAGTCATTTGTAATATATGTTCATAACTCAAAGGATCTTTTTAAATTATCCTTAAAGTCAACTTAAAGGTGTCTAAGAAAAGCACTTAATTTATGATATACACCTTTGTCTACTAAAAAAAAAATAAAAAAAAAAATGGAAAATTATTTATTCAGACTCAAATTCAACTCAAAGGTTATTTTGTACACTTATAATTGTTCAATACTCATTAGTTCAATACATACAGTACATAAATGTTACTCACTACATGCTAATAATCAGTACCAAACAACATAATATCCAGAAAAAAATAAGTAAACAAAACTACTTGGCATTGTCCTTAGTTTGAAAGGACCATTCTTGCCTCTATGAATGCTGAATTTGTAATGATTATAGTATTGTGGCCTTTCTAAAATATTTTCTGGTTCTGAAAGTGCCTGTAGGACAAGTTAATAAAATCCATTCTTATCCACAGTTAATTTGCTTTTGGAAAGACCTTTATTTAAACAGGTGGGACTGGCAAATGGATCCCAATTTGCTCCAAAGAGTGCCAACCTTGAATATGTCAGTACATCTTATGCAAAACCCAAGGTCTACTTTCACTTTCTAATTTTTGATCACTTGCTCTGCAAATGAGGAGGAACTTTAACTCCACAAAATTTCAGTGATTTACATCCAAAATAAAACTAAAATTTAGCCACTAGTATTGCGGTAAAGACAGAATTCACTCAACACAGACAAGCCTTGATTTACAGTGCAACCTTCTGCTCCTCCATCATCTGCTAATTCTAAATTGTTTTACTTCCTATTTTTCCTTCTAACTGTTATTGATCCTCTCCTATCTGTTTCTTTACATCCCAACGGAAACACAGGATTGTTTTTCACTATACAACTATTTAATTTTGGCCACTTTGATCAGACGTATCCCTCTCTACACAGTACTGCTCCAGCTGCACTGTGGAGTCCTACCTATCCTACTTTGCTGATCAAGATGTATCCTGCTCTATCAAATCATACCATCAGCACTGATTCTCTATAAATTAAGCTTACACAATCCAGTCCAATTGCAAAACAAGTCAATCAAGTCAGGAGAAGGGGACAGCACCTGCGATCACAGGGGGGGCATCAGATGGCCCCTGCTACCAACCTTCCCTTCCTCCGATACAGGGGACTATACTTTAGATCAGGTGTTTTTGTGGCTACACTTGTTATGGGTGTGAAGATTACTTCACACTGGCCACACTTGTGTTATGACCTGTGTGAGACAGGCCCCAAGGCTGTGGAGGGCACTAAGAGGAGGCAAGGGTAGGGGTGTGAACATTGGGGGCTCCATCTAAGTTTCTCTGGGGGGGGGGGGGGTTCTCATGAATTGCAGTTATGCCATTGAATCAAGTATATAGAACTTTCAAAATAATTGCAGAGTCCTTGATCCATAATGACCTTTTTTGTTGACGTAACTTGCTTGTGAATATTTATCTGTACAGAACCACAATATCAACAGGAGAGTAAAGTAAGCCTGTGGTTTTGGGGATCTTTTGAAGTTGACACACTTATTCTTTTTTAAGGCAGTAATAGATGTATGAACATTTACATTTAACAGTGGTCGTTCCCATCTAATGCTCTTACAATTGATTTTATTCTCACCTGTGATAAATGCGTCCATTTCTTATTCATCATATACTACCATTCTCTTCTCCATAGGGATAAACATGAATAGTTAGTTAAAGTAAGATTAAACTCTTTGTATATGATACATTTAAAAATACATTTTTGGAATCCTCACAAGAAATGTACTATACCTGAAATACCATTTCCTCTGTCTGAAGCCTGGCAGTATGGTAAATACTATTTCCTTTATATTCATTAAAATCGCAATCACACCAAAATCAACCCCAACATTTCTAATAAAGGAAAAACACAGAAAAATTGTGGTAGCTGAAAAACCTACGTCCTCCTCCTCGGCTAAGGAAATAACAGAGCTGGCAGATCAAACAGGTGAAGGTAATGAACACTTTTCAAAATGATTGACATTTTGTATAGTATATTTTTTAGAGTGAACATATTTTTTTCTGTGTTTTGTTAGTTGAGTTTCATCCCACTTTAAAGGACACCTGAAGTGAGAGGGATGCCATATTTATTTCCTTTTAAACAATATCGGTTTCCTGGCATACTACTTATCTTTCATGTAGTGTCTGAATTACATGCCTGAAACAAGCATGTGGAAAATCTATGTAGAAAGTTTACAGAGGCGCCAGTAGGATAAAAATAGCTAAAAGTGTAAAAGCAGTGGAGTCAGTGGTGGACTTACCTCCTTCAGTAGACACAACATTGAGTTGATGTTGTATCAACAATACATTTTATTTTTACGCTCCGGGGTTCTATACAACGTGTTTCACAGGAGTGATTCTGCTTCATCAGGCAATAATGGTGGAGTATAAAGCTGTGGGTCAGAGACAGTGGACTTAGCGGTGACATACATATGTATAGGTTGTTTTGTTTTTTACTTCTACAATGTACGAGTCCACACTTGGAGCAACTTCTTATTCCTGAGTGGGGACAGTGGTTGCCTGAGTGGTAACCTTTGTTTGTCAGCCTCAGTATTATGATACTTACTTTATCATTATCCATACAATACCAGTACATACTACACTATATTGGGCTCTCAGTGTCCTCCTTCTCTCTACATGTGGAAAATCTAGTCAGACTTCTGTCACAAACATCTTGGATTGTGCAACAAAGGTCCAATATCTACGGACCACATCAATAAAACAAAAAAGGTTAAAAAATGTTGACCTAATTTTTAATCAAACTATGGAAACCATCTTCCCATCTGTAGTCTATATTATTAATCAACCACACAAAGGAAACATCCAGTTGACGTTTATAAGTTGTTACAAAGAAATAATGTAGCAGTGTATTTTACTAGTAATATCATGGTTACACTGTTTCTAAACTATTTCTGAGAACATTTATTTTATTTGTCCATCTAACCTCTATTTGCTGTCATAGTACTCCGTATAATTGGGCCCGCTGCCAGTTTATATCTGAGGTCCCAAGTGCAGAATGAGTCATGAATCATGGGAAAGGACAACTAATGTAAACTTTTAGCAGTTGTTTGCCTAAAGGCAAAACAAATTTGCACACCTTGTTCAGCATGAATCTGTTTGCAGGGGAAAGGAGGGTGCATACATTAAAAAGGCATGTTATACAGTTTATTAGGCCCTTCACTATATATATATATATATATATATATATATATATATATATATATATATATATTTCTTTGAACATAGCTTAGTCTCCTATTTTCCATGCATATGAGAGTACATTTGCAAGAATTAGCAAAGTTGGAAAAGCAGTAGTACACAATAGTAGCAGGGTAAAGACCTGAGGGCTCATCAGGTATCCTAAAGAGAAACCGAGACCAAGGATTGAACTTCATCCCAATCAGTAGCTGATACCCCCTTTCCCATGATAATTTTTTTCCTTTTCTGTATGGCTGATATTGTGGTGAAACCCCTCTCACAGTGTGATGTCAGGACCATGGTGCTGACATCATACTGTGGGAGCCTTGTTGCATTGTGGGAAATAACAGCTGTTTCCAACTGCCAAAAAAACCAAGCAGCAGCTGCTTCCACTGACATCACCTGCCAGCAGTAAAAATGTCACCATATTATAAATGTCAGAATGTAAATCAGGGAGAGGAAATATTTTACAATGGGCAAATACTGACTAAATCATTTATACACAATTATTGTAAAAATTAAGCACTTTTGTTCATTAGGTTATTTTCACTGGAGTTCCTGATTAATCATTCACTCTTAAGACTCATACCCATCTCACGATTTTGTATGTGATTCATCCAATGACCAAAGATTTCTTGAGCTACGAGCTATCATTTCTGCAAACTCACAATGTCGGTGCGAGTATACTAAGGGACACTGCACTCTTACTCAGGTGTGTGCTAGAGCTCATATATTATAGACCAAAAAGAAGCAAAGAAGCTCATAGAAACAGCACTACACTGTAATAGATTCAAAAAATATATCAAAATTTTATTCCACATATAATCTCGTTCCAACATGTTAAAAAAAATAAAAACTGGTCATACCCTCAAAAAATATTAATGAATCATCATTCTAAACCCATATATGTGTATTCATCATCTCATCATAAACATGCATCAGTTCAATTAGATATTACTTAGATCAGTTGTGGTGCTCTATACATGGCATCCATCAGCTGTAAACAAGCAAAAAAGTGATAACATTCAATATGAATAATAACTTGAGTGTGATTTTAAATACCATACAGTGTGCATAATAATCAATTGGAACAGTAGTCCTAGCATGTGCATAGTAATGGTGAGACAGACACGATGAGTGTAAAGCGCAAGAAGGAAGTGCACAGAAGGTATACTTAGCCGGTCAGAGATGCAGGCTGGAGAGGGTATGGAGGAGAAGGGATCCCCCGGTGGACTGCTCAACTGGTATTGCGGCCATCACGCCGCTTTTCAAAGAGTGAGGGGAATGTCCGCAATGTATTAGCATGATACGCTGATCTAAATAGTGAATAAGAAGTGGTCACGTGTGCACGCCAGCCTCGACGTCACACAAGACGCTGGGAGGTTCGGAACAGCCACAACGGAGGGCGGTGAGGGACAAGAAGGCCTCGCTGGAACACAAAAGGTGGAAGTAAGTAGCACAGATATCTCAGATTCAGACAGTACATACTCCGATAAATTAATGATGCTTAATGTGTTGGTTTCGAGTGATCCCAAAGTTTCTTGGGTTTGAGATATTGGGGTGTGCGAAATAGATCTCTGAGTCTGTCTAGACTTGTGCCCCCCATCTAGTTCGCCTTCTGTGTCGCTTGAGAGAAAAAAATCATAACTTTGTGTATCAGCTGGCCAGTATAACTTTGCCCCCTTTGTTCTTTAGGATTGGGTTTGTGTGGTCTAGGATTGAAAGGACCACTAGGGGGAGTGGGATTATTGCCCTTGGGTTTGGGCCTAGGTCTCTGCCTGAACCCTCTATTATTACCCCTGTGTGTCCATATGTATGCAGCACTAGTTACGGAGTGAGCGGTATCAAGCGGATAACGAGTGACGAGGCGACCGACGAGCCTATCCGGAGAGGCACGGGGGGGAGCCCGTTAAACTCTGAGCGCTGTTACCCTGCACAAGTCTGTAAGTGCAATTTTAAATAAAGGTGTTTTTTAACTATACGGAATCACGCTATGTGAGGTTTTTTCCTCTCCTCTGAGCCTACTGCATATAGGAGCAGCGGCATCTGGATAGACACTGAAGTTAACAGCACAGCATCCGGAAAACGCATAGAGGGAACAACTTCTTACTAACCACCATCCAGCGGGAGACGACCGGACAACACAGAGCGATATCTGACCAATCTCGCAGTGGTCACACAGGCGGGGTGAGTGTAACTCCATTGGGAGTGAAGTGATATCTTGTTACAAGCGGAGCGCTGTCTATTTACAATATCAGATCATCTACAAGGCAAACCTAGGCAGCTGTCTAGGGCCGGGAAAGAGCCTAGGAGCCAGGTGGACGTTAGCCCCCACCAAATCTAACAAAAAAAAAAAAGCTTAATGACAATAAGCAGTGGGCAAAAAAATGGGATATTGCCTCAGACCCCATTTCATCTTATTCCTTTTCTGTCTGGATCCTACACCTGAAACAAGCATGCAGCTAATTCAGTCAGACTTTGTGATGAGCAAAAATTACGCCTATGCGTAATAACGCATCATAATTTGCAAATACGCATCAGAATCGTAATGTGACATTTTGGGGAAAAGCGTAATTTATTTCATAGCTAATTGTAAGCATTCGTAATCACACATTAATGTACATGTAATTTATGTGTAATTTTGTGCCAACTTTGACAGTGAATAGCAAAACCCCATACATACTATTACTACCAAAAATGATACATATGTTAAAGAGAATAGTCGGTACAACTTAAAAAAAGAATTGTTCAAAAAAATCATTTTAAACTGTCATTTTTCTGAGTTTAAAAACGATTTTTCTTTGCATATTTAAAACCGATTTTCTCAAAAACTACAAGGTCTTTTTTTTTCTATTTGTACCCACTATTCCTCTTAACATATGTAGCAACATCTGATCTGCATGCTTGTTCAGGGTCAGTGGCTAAAAGTATTAGAGGCAGAGGACCAGCAAGAAAACCAGGAAATATGCATTGTTTATAAATAAATAAATATGTCAGGCTCTAAATGTCCCTTACCTCAGGTTCTCTGGTACCACAAGGAAAGTATTTATTCTGGTGGGAGGATGGGGTTAAGTATCATGAAGAAGATTAAATTAGGGATAAGTTATAGGAAGGAGAATGGGATCATTTAAGGATAGACAATTAAGGAAAAATGCCTAAACAACTAATAAAATGATCTTTTCGAAGCCAACAGTAGAGTATTGATAAGCTCAATATAATATTCTAGATACTCATTGTCCACATTGAGTAGTATCATCATTACAGTATCTCCAGGGTAGCTGCACAATCTACCAAGCTTTAATACTCCATAGCTCTATCTTCTCCATCTCTTTTATTATGGATTCCTGCACAGGCAGCATCTGTCGGCTTTAGCATTACTTTCAGATGCTGATAGGTCATCTGGATAGAGTCAGTGTCCTCTTCACGGTGCGCAAGACCTCATCTAATAAGGAAGACAATCAGAGGGGAGGAATATCAGTCCTGTGGTGGTGACATGAAAGAGGATGAGAAGTGACAAAAAATTTTTTCCTAGTGCTTTGAAATTTAGCAGAGCCCATCTACCCTCTAACAATACAGTGTTCCTCACCCTCGCCTCCATACCAAGAGCGTATCTTTCCTACATGATTAAAAAAAATGACTAAGGAAAAGACAACAAATTGTGTGAGAAGTGAAAATCATCAATATATAATAATCACATTCATATCAAGAACTGTGTGATAATTAAATGTCAGAATCCATTCCCTTTTCTATTTTCGCTCTTTTTCAGGTGGAATGCTCACAGTGCATTCATCTCCAGTGGTGCAACAATCATGTGTTGCAAGCTCAAGAATCTGCTGTGCAGAATAGGCCTGTTAGATAATAGTTTATCAAGTTCTAGTATCTAGTATCAGAGCATTTGTGAAACTAGACCACCTTAGTGGCTTATTTCTAAAGTGGTAACAATTTAGCACATTACACTTCACTTCACACATCTGCACAACTAAGTGCATCACAAAAAGAGACTCCTAGTGGAAATTAAGTCAGTTTATTTACTTAATTTACTATGAGAGCACAGTTAATGATGTGCACAAAAATCATTAATATTTACATGTAAAAAAATATTTTTACCTTTCAAAAAAATCAAAATTAACAGCAGTCCCCGTCCCTTCTTTCCACGGGTGCTAAAGAAAACGTTTACATAGTGTTACAGAAGCTACAGACCTGGCATGAGGAAAATAAACAAACAGTAAGGGCCGGTTTCCACTAGCCACCGCGCGATTCAGTAAGCGATTCGCACTATTGTTTCCTATGGCAGAGTTTCCCAGCGCGATTCGCCTGCGAGGAAACTCTGCGGATTCGGCACGGTTTCCGCACTAGTGGAAACGGGCCCTAAAACTTAACAATCAATGCCATTTTTTGGTTAGCTGGAAAAATAACATGCTAACACAGTTGTGACTAAGTAATAAAAATGTGCAAAATATTTGATTAGCTAAACTTATTTCATAAATTATCGCATTTTTTGGACTATAAGACACTTTTTCAATCCCAAAAGTGTGTTTGTGTGTGTGTGTGTGTGTGCGTGTGTGTGGGGGGGGGGGGGGGTGTCAGTGCGTCCTATAGTCCCAATGTACAACCAGGTTTCCCCTACAAACAAGTTCAGAAAATACAGCAGAAGTTCTTACCTATCTGTGCACTTCATGTCCTTCATCTCCAGCTGCTGTTATGATTAAGCTGTTCTACATGATCCTGATGATGGGCTTTTTGGTGTGACTCCCCGGCAATGGGCAGCAACATCACAGTCCAAGCACGAGCAGCATAGCAGCAGCCTCTGTAATGACGGATTCCACATCATGAGAGTGTACTAGTAAACAAGAAAGTATGAAGGCCTCAGAGGGCTCTGTCATCACAACAGCTTCTGCTATGCTGCTTGTGCAGGGATTGCGCTGCTGCTGCCTGCCACCGGGGATTCACCATGGTGCACACAAAGAAGCCTATCATCAGGATCTAGTAGAGCAGCCCCCACAATGGCAAGGAACAAAAAAGTTTAGAGGACTCTGTCATTATAGGGGCTGCTGCTATACTGCTCATGCTAGCATTGTGTTGCAGCTGTCCTGCCACCGCCGGGTAGTCACTATGGCCTGCACCAAGAAGCACATGTTCAGGATCGTATACAGCCTGGACACCCACACCAGACTCAGCTACTTGTTTAACAAGAAGCAGCACAAGACGGCTTGAGAGGGATTCACACATGGACACATGCCACCCAGGCGTGCCGGTTCGATAGGTGAGAGCATCCACTCTGTAGCTGTAGTGGTTAGATAGTGTAGCTGGTAGGGGAAGCAGGGGTTAGTGTAGGGTATTTAGTTAAGCTGGTGGGGCAGCAGGGGTTAGTGTACTGTAATGTAGTTTAGTAGAGTGCAATGTAACTGGTGGGGGCAGCAGGGGTTAGAGTAGAAGGGTGGTATAGTTTAGATAGAAACATCTTGGGAGGAGAAGCTTCACAAGATGCCCTTGCACAATGGACGCATCCAGGTTTAGTATATTTTTTGTCCTTGGTTTTCATCCACTAAACCTAGGTGCATCTTATGGTCTGGAGCATCTGCTGGTCTGAAAAATATGGTATCTCTCCTTACCTAATTTATTTTACATTGTCAATAAACTCATTTTAAGCTCTTTCCAAACAGTATTAAAAACATCAATCAAAATAAGTTGGTATTAATTCACTTAACTTCAATATTTCTTTTCTCACCTTATATTTTGCTTATGAAGTGCTTGAAAGGTTTGATATAGGAAGCATGTAAATCAGATAGGGACCCAGATTCAAGTACAGGTTATTAAAGATTATCTGTATGCAAGTCTTTATGACTCTGCATCACGTACAAGTTACTGGCAAATTCAGTTGCTAATTAACACTCTTGATGCATGTGTGAATTCAAATTGACCGGCATGTTAAACTAATTGACTTAAGTGTTACAAGAAGGCTTTTAGGTGAGATTCTGGGTGAGATTCCTATTGCTTTTGTGGAGGTGTCTGTAGCACCATGCAACATTTACCACCTCAATACTTCATCTTTTTTCTATATTTTTAATACATTTAAAAAAAAGACTGTTTTGGGAGGTGCCAGCTCTTGACCCTTAAGGAATAGAGCCCTTTTTTTTATTTTAGTACAGAGATCACTACAGTGGTCAGTGGTGTAGCTAAGGAGCTGTGGGCCCTGATGCAAGTTTTACAATGGGGCCCCCCAAGCACTCTATACATAACAATTGATATGACGCACCAAAACCTTCCAATGGTAACCAGGGCCGCCATCAGAAATGTTGGGGCCCCTCACACCATCAGGCCTGGGCCCCCCCAAACCATCAGAGATGGTTGCTGGACCCTTAGGCCTCCTCTAATGTAAATAGTGGTCCCCCGGGTCCCCTGCAGAACATATTCAGTGGAACGCACTCACCTGTCCGGCCGGCTTGCTCCTCTGTGTGCTTCATCCTCATGGGTGCCTCATCTCTATTACCTGACAGCATGTACTCAAGTGCTCATATAGATAGATGAAGCGCCTGCGAAGATAGAAAAATGCACAGATGAGCGTGCCAGCTGGACAGGTGTCTGTGTGCTCCACTGCGAATACTCAGATGCTCCGGGGGACCTCTATTCACTGTGAGAGACCAGGGGGGTTCACCAGCTTCCTCTGGGGCCCTCAGGGGAAACATATATGGAGGAGGGGCATGCTGGGATCTTTGGTGCCTCTACAGAAGCCAGGGGAGCATGCTGGGAACTCTGGTGCCTTTATGGAAGCTGTAGTGCCCTTATAAAGGGGGGGGAGGGGGCTTGCTGGGAGCTGTAGTACTTTTATGAATGAGGGAGGGGGCTTGCTGGGAGCTGTAGTACCTTTATGAATGTGGGAGGGGGCTTTCTGGGAGCTGTAGTACCTTTATGAATGTGGGAGGGGGCTTGCTGGGAGCTGTAGTACCTTTATGAATGTGGGGGGGGCTTGCTGGGAGCTATGGTTCCGCTATAGAAGGGTGGGGGTTGCTGGGAACAGTGGTAGTGGGGCCCTGTTCAGGTACTCACGAGCATGCAGGCCAGGGTCACAGCAGCAGAAGGCATTCTCAGTCAGGAGGCAGTTCATACAGCTTTCTGCAGCCAGCGCTTCTTTCCCCATGCACTGTAAAAGGCTGCTCCGATTCTCAGTGTGAGTTCCCTTCAGCTGAGTACTCTTCCCTTCCCCCAAGATTTGCAGTCTGGACTGGGGGGTAGAAAACAAACAGCTGCAGTGCCTGTGTCCCTTCTTATCTTTGCACGATGCGAGTCTTCAGACTCCACAGTCCGGGGCCAGGCTGATCTGCAGGCAAGGCTGTGTGTGTTGTCTCCGCCAGCACGGCTCTTCCACAGTTCCTCCAAGTTTCTACCATGTGTTCTGAACTTCTGACACCCGCCATCCAGCCCACTGTGTGACACTCCTGACCACCCGGTAATTCCCTCTGCAGCTGCACTCATCTCCACAGCTGGTGAGAATGGGAGCTGCTATACAGTGTACAGGGGCTGCGTGCAATATTTCAAAAAGAGGAAGTCATCCTGTCACTTCCAGTTTACAGCGCTGCCTGCCGCTCTCTGGGCACCGGGCCCCGACCACCACTGATCTGGAGTTTGGTTGTGCCAGCAGTGCAGGGAGCTCGGGAGGAGGCTGCAGACAGTACAGGGTGCTGTGTGATCAGTTGGGTGGGCGGGCGGTGGCAGGAGAACCAGGCGGCCACACTCCTAGAAGTAAGTAGGTGGAGGGGGGTAGTGGGCGGGGCCCCTGGGGGCCCCGGGCCCCTGAAGGAAGTGACGGCTATCCCCCTTGATGGCGGGCCTGATGGTAACTAAAGTGTCAGAAGTACAAGAAGGGGATAGGGAACAGTTTGTTAATAATTACCACTATTCAAAGTATCTATAGAAGTGATTATTATGAGCACAGGACCAATAGAAAGCTAATACTGCAGTTGAGGGCAGTGGCGTAGCTAGGGTGTTTGACACGGATAATTTACCTACACCCCCCCCCCTCAAAAAAAAGCGAAGCGCGCAGCAGCAAAAAAACAGGTGTGGACATGACGTCACATGGGCGGGGGTAACTGTAATGTAACTGTAACAGTAAGGCAGTAGGCTAATCTAGGTAGTCAGAATAGTTGCCCCCAGCATAGGTTAGATAGGTAGGTGCCCCCAGTATAGGTTAGTTAGGTAGGTGCCTCCAATATAGGTAGCCAGTATAGTTGCCACCAGTATAGGCTAGCTAGGTAGGTAGGTGCCCCCAATACAGGTTAGATAGGTAGGTGCCCCAGTATAGATTACATAGGTAGCTGCCCCCAGTATAGGTTAGATAGGTAGGTGCCTCCAGTATAGGTTAGATATTTAGCTGCCCCCCAGTATAGGTTAGATTAGGTAGGTGACCCCCAGCAAAGATTAGATAGGTAGCTGCCCCCCAGTATAGGTTAGATAGGTAGCAGCCCCCCAGTATAGGTTAGATAGGTAGCAGCCTCCCAGTATAGGTTAGATAGGTAGCAGCCCCCCAGTATAGATACACCACACATGCTGTATACACACACACACACTGTATACACCACACACTTTACACACACAGACACACCATACACCCTGTACACACACACACACACTGTACACACACACACTGTACACACGCACACTGTACACACCACACACACACTGTACACACACACTGTACACACACACACAGACTGTACACACACACAATGTACACAGACACACACACTGTACACACACACACTGTACACACACATACACTGTACACACACACACATACACTGTACACACACACACACACACACACACACACACACACACACACACACACACACACACACACACACACACACACACTGTACACACACATACACTGCACACACACACATACACTGTACACACACACACACACACATACACACACACTGTACACACACAGACACACCACACACACACAGACGTCTCCCTCCCACCTTGAGAAAGCGGGGTAACTCCCGCGAAACTAGTGGGTCCGTTGAGGGGATCCTCTGCCGCACTCTGCCCCTGCTTTGCTTACCTCCCTCATGGCTTACCTGGCTAAGTTTTGATCATTTTCTCTTTTTTCCACTATAGGCTGCCTATTCACATTCACTGGTCTTGCCTAATATTTTCTACCTCCAATATATATACATATATATAATTCTTTTTCACCATATATTTATAGATTTAGGTGTGTGTATCTATCATGTAGATTCCTTATTAATTGTTTGTCACTTTTGATATATTGAGCAATTCTCATCATTCACTGTTTATTCATTACTGAACCCGGGTTCTTACCAATGAGGGCTTATTATTGAGCCCTTTGAGGATTTGAATTAATTGTGTATATTCATTACTATATAGGAGGTTATATATTATGCATTGCAGATTTATTGTATTTTGGGCAGAGTATATGATGGGTCTGTTTCCCAATTTTAATTGTTTTTAAACATGAATGTTTTGTGAAGTGCAGTGTTTTAGACACATTTCTAATATTGATACAATTGTAACGATCGGTGTAACACAGAGAGGATCTGATTACCGGTGATCTGCAGTATCACTGGGAATACAGATATATACCAGATTATTGATGATCTGCAGTATCACCGATAATCAGATATATCTCTAACCTCTGGACACCTGAGTAGAGTGAAAGTGTTTGGTGCGACAGTAATACTTTGAGGACTGAGCCCCAGGAACAAGTTCCGTACAGCAAGGAGCACTGTACAAATACAGATTCCTTCCGTAGACCTGGAGTCTCCCGAGGGGAGGAGTCTGGCTGAAGGTAGGAAGGACAGAGCAGGAGGGACACCCAGGAGGAGGTGTCACTAACTGATCTAGGAACTGCCTCTAACCGTAAGGTCAGTTCTCGAGGTCGGACAAGCCAGGTCGTAACCACACGGACAGACAAAGTACAGATTCAGAAGGCAGAAGCGGAGTCTAAAGTACAGGCCGGGTTCGGCAACAGGGTATCAGAAATATCGAGGTACAAAATCAGGAGGCAGATGCAGAGTCTAAGGACGAGCTGAGGTACAGCAACAGAGTATCAGAAATATTGAGGTGCAGGATCAGAGTTCAGGAGATTTGTCAGGCAAGCAAAAGGTCATAACAGATAATCACAGTCAAAATAGTACTTTAAACTATCAATAGAATCTAGCTAAGTGTAGGATTACAGCTCCAGCTGGTCCCGGCACACTTTAGGATCTGACTCAGGTCTGAGTGCTACCACATTGTGATCGCAACGCCAGACAACCAGCCACTGAACATCCAGCAGTATATATACACAGATACTCTCCAGCACCTCCCTAAGTGCTGGACCAATGAGAAAGAGCAGAGTTGTCAGCTGACCGACCAGGTCAGCTGACCTTTTTCTGGCTGCCATATAAGCTCTGCCTCTCCGCGCGCACGCGCGTCATTCTGAACCTAGAGGGACTATGAGCCCCAGCCACACCAACACCGTCTAGCAATGTTCCTGCTGCCCCATGCGCGGGGTTGGTCACCCCGCTAGCAGCACTGGCGGTGGCCTCCCCGCGCTGGGACAAGGTGGCAGGGTCATGCGCGCTAACCGCCGCATCAGACGCGGCGGCGGCGGTTTCCCCGCGCTCCGCCATGCCCTTCCCGGAAACAGCCGCCTCTGTATGTCTTTCCGCGTTTCCTCACAACAATAAAGACAATTATTTTTGATACTTTCCTCAATTGTCCTCAGTGGTGCTAATTTATAGGGTTTTCTTTTCTCTCATTGTAGATTATTGGTATGTAAATTGACCACTCACCTCAGCTCAGTGGGACTTATACAACAAGGGTGAAAATGCACCCAGGATGGATAAAACTTAATTAAAAGCAGATAAAATAAAAAACGACGGACTTGCCTTACCTCTTAAAAAGATACAATCAATTGATAAAAAGGTACATTTTATTTGCACAGGCAATGCATTTTGTGGTTACAAGCCCACTTCCTCAAGCCACAGGTTTTTTTTTTAAAAGGCGTGATACTTATGGGTTGTGATACTGAGGCGATATATGCTGTTTTTGCATAATTTACCTATAACTTTTGGGCACCTCGGGCTACTTATTAATGGAAGTACCTCTGGCTCCCTAACACTGTGGGGCACCTCTGGATATCTAATAATCTTGGGGAACACATCTGGCTGCCTAATACTATTGTGGTCAGGGACATATTAATAGAATCCACGCCCCCTGCCATCATGAGAAGGGGGGAAGAAATTGGGGGGCCTGGGAGCAGGAGCTAGGCGAGTGGTTCTGCAGAGCAGCAAAGAAGCAGAGCTTTATACATTAACTGCTCCTGATGGTGATACAGGTCCTCCTCTTCACTTCCTGTTCAGTTTACAAGTGCCATGCAGACAGCCAATCACCATGTGGCTTCAGTCCCTGTCACATGGGATTGTAGCTGGTGATTGGCTGGCTGCACAGTACTTGCAAACTGAACAGGATGTGAAGAGGGTCCTGTAAATACCACCAGGAGCAGGTAATGTATAAAGTTCCACTCCGCTGCCGCACTACATTATGTGCAGGACTGGGCACCATGTGATGGGGAGAAGTTGACAGATCTCTGCAGGAGGGTCTAGACCAATGTAGTAAGGCCCCTGATTGAAATACACATCTGACCACCTAATAATAGTGTCATGGGGCACATCTGGCTTAATACTACTTTTGGAGTAGGGACTCATACATGGCTTCCTAATACTGCTATCTGGGGACTAAAGGGGCTACCAAGTAGTGCTAATTAGCAGGCATGGAAAAACTGACTACCTAATACTGATATCTATGGGGTTCATGACTACTTAATTACTTTACCTATGTGAACATCTGCTGAATATACTTTACATAGATTATTGCTGGGTATATACTTTTGTTGTCATGTGCCTCAGTAGGCCCAACCAGCCAGCCATTGTGCCCCCAACAAAAAATATGAAGCTGCAGCCGCCACTGCCTTTGATAGCACTGTGGAAATTGTGCTAGCATCCTATATAATAAAATATAAGTGTCCCTGCGTCTGTCCCTGTGTCAGTGCTTTGTGCTACTGCGCATGCCAAGCACTGACAGCCGTTGGGACAGGACGCAGGGTGGGTGGGCTGGCCGGCCAAGCGGGCAGATGTGTGTGTGCGTGCGGCGGGTGGGTGCGCGCACAGCCAAGGATGGATGGGTGCATGCGCACAAGCACGGCGGGTGGGTGCGCGCACACTGACTGGCTGGAGTGGCGCCGTGAAGAGACCTAGAGCCCATTTTTAAATGGGCTTAGGTCAACTAGTTATATAATAATAATAATAGTAGTAGTTGTTGTTGTTATTATTATTATTATAAAATAGTGTATGTTAATCATTATAGTACTATTTTGCTTAAAATTACTAAACACTTGGTTCAATTTTTTTCCTTTTGTGCCATGCTGCATGAGAACATTATTCCTTGAATGTCATATGTTTATTTGTATTTAATGATGGTTAAGGGTTAGCAATTTTAGTCTAAGGTTGTTGTTTTTTTTTTGTAGATAATAGAAGTCATTCAATTGAAATGTATTTTTAAATGTTATTTCATAACCCATCCAAACAAGCCATTCTCCCATCCGATTAATGGTTTCTTCAAACAGGATTATGACCTTTTTGCATCTTCATTATGATGATTAATGAACACAGCAGATGAAAAGATAGCCCTACGGAATTCCATTTGATCTTGTTCTGAACTCTGCAGTCAAATATTTTCAGTCTATATTTACAGCTGTCTTCAAAAACATATTTCATATTTTCAGGTATCAAACCAGATTGTTTTGCAGCATGCCAGATGAAAAAGGTAAAATCAATGGCAACAGTGTTATTTATCAATAATTTTAATTAGCAGTGTTCTAGGCAGCAGTGTCAGCTATGTTTGAAATTTAACAGCTGCTAAAACCTCCAGTTAAAGGTCAACAAAGTAGACCTAATTTGGGACTGAATCATCAGTGTCTGGAGTCATTAGGTAGAGTACTATTGTTATGTTAAAGGTACTCTTGAGATGAAGAATCTGATAAGGTCTACAAAATGTCATATTCGTACAAGGCTTTTGTCATGTCTATTTTTAAAAGACTTGTCACTGCAAAAAAGGGAACCTTTAGGAAATAACCGAACCTATTGTGAACAGAACTGTTTTGCTCAAATACACAGATACTAATTTCATAGAAAATTTGTACTAATTAAAATGGTTCATAAAAATCTGACATTTAACAACTTTTATGTGTGTGTGTGTGTGTGTGTGTGTGTGTGTGTGTGTGTGTGTGTGTGTGTGTGTGTGTGTGTGTGTGTGTGTGTGTGTGTGTGTGTGTGTGTGTGTGTGTGTGTGTGTGTGTGTGTGTGTGTGTGTGTGTGTGTGTGTGTGTGTGTGTCTGGTACTAAGGCTGTGTGCCCACAACTGCGGAAAATGGACATTTATTTTGTCATTTTACCGCACTGGAAAACTGACAATGAACGAATCCTATTTTATGCATAAGATTTGTTCACACTTGTCAGTCTGCAACACATCCGTTGAATCAGTTATGGAAAGCAGACTGCACTTTTCTTCAATTTGTGCAATTTTTAAGTAAGAGCTGACGCGTTTCCCATATAGCCAGTGGTGTACCTAGGGGAGGTAATGGGGAGAAGACTGCCCTGGGCGCCACCATAATAGGGGGTGACACCCAGGAAAAATTGTTCCACCTGTCTCCAGCAAAAAACTGAGGGTGCTGTTACCAGCAGCAAACACCAGAGGACAGCAGCGCTGTAAACTGGATACAGCAGACAATCTTTCTTACAGTCTCCCATCTGTCTGTTGCTGATAGAGGACAGAGCTCTCTTCTGCTGCTTGTCCCTGTCCTTCATTATTATTATTCACTGATCTCAGCTGGCCTTGCCCCCTCTACATGTGCACTTTTCCATGCTTGAGCTGCTCTAAAAACAGCATGCTGTGCTGTAGTTTGCCTCGAGTATCTTTTAAGTGCATTACTAAGTTATAAGCCCTGGCTTCTTTTACATCCACTGCTTGGTCTTTGCCCAGGGTTGTGTTTTTGGATTGTGGAAGCTAGATGCAGTGTTTGCATTGTGCTTCCAGGTTGACCATGGTCTCTGCTCTCGAACTCTACCACAAGAGAATTGCTCCTTAGCTCTGATGTTTGCTTCACATAAACTTCCAGCAAAAGTACATCACACACGGAACTGAGATGGCTTGAAGTGGTATAAAACTCTGACATAACATTAAATAAAAATGTGTTTTCCTACTTTTTATTATCCATTCAGTTACTATATTTTCTTTTGTGCACAAGAATTATTGTCTGTTTACATTAGAATGTGCTTCTAATTTCTCATATGTCTCTGCTTGTCAGACTGTAACTAATTGTAGCAGCAGAGGAATGTAAACAAAAGATAATGATATCTCTGAATGTTGATCATAAGCTGAAGGAGCTTTCCACTGCAGAACAAAGTGCTGTATTTAAATGTTTGAATGCTGTTCTGCTACAATTTTTGAGTGATAGTAGGTTTAAGGCTGTAAATAATATTTTAGAACAAAGAGAAAATGCTGAGTTCCACACATTTAAAGGGTCACTTAAGCCAACCTAAAAAATGAGTTTTACTCACCTGGAGCTTCTACCAGCCCCCTGCAGCTGACCGGTGCCCACGTAGACTTGCTCCGATGCTCCTGGCAGCCACTTCCGGTTTCGGCTACAGAAGCTGACAGGCCTGGGAATGCGAGTGATTCTTCGCGTTCCTGGCTGCAATAGAAGTATAGAGGGCGCTATTGCGGCCAGGAACATGAAGATTCACTCGCGTTCCCCGCCTGTCGGGCTCATGTTACCAAAACCGGACGTGGCTGCCGGCAGGGCCAGGAGCATCGTTGCAAATCTACGTGGGCACCGGACAGCTGCAGGGGGCTGGTAGAAGCCCCAGCTGAGTAAAACTCATTTTTTTTTAGGTTGGCTTAAGGCTCCCTTTAAGCTCTAACTGCTGGGGTGTGCTGAGACAGGAAAGAACAGATTTGGAGCTCAGTTTCAACAACTCATGAGCTGTTTTTGTAAAGGAGACCTGTAAATTCTTTGCAGGTCTTTAGGAAATCTATTACCATCAATCCTAGTGCCTTCTCTGCCCTTGCAAACCAGAGAGAGCTGGCAGTTAGGTGTTAAAACAGTCCTTGATGCAATTAGCATAATAGTGTCAGTCATTGCCTGAAGTGATCTACAGAACATTTTGCATAAGATTACAGAGCACTGAAGAAACACACTCAGCAACTAGGATTGCTGTTTCATTTTAATATGAGTGTCTCTGTTTATATACATAGTTGGCACAAAGCTGTTTTGCAAAACTGTTGCAGCATCAATTTTGTAGTGAGATTTATTTAAATCGCCAAAGCAAACCATGTGTTGCTTTCAGGAGATGAGCTCACATTAAATGCTAGATGGGTCTTGCTTGGCACGCTATATTTCTTCCTGAATGTCCTTGCACTGATGCAGTGGATATCATTTTGCCAGGAGAGAACATGTGCTTATTATCCCCTTGATGTTCTTAGAAATATGCAGAAACCCCAGTGAATAAATGCAGTTTAATTACAAAACAAATGTGCACATGATGCGGTGTTCATTTTATATTCTTCCCATCTGTGCTCATTAGAAATTCATTTTCTCATAAACATTTGCCTTTTTTATATCTTAATAGGGATACTGAAATAATCTTATATTCTGTACATTAACAACCGTGGCAACGATAATTGTCTTTCATCTTTCACAGAATGTTATCTATAACTAGGTGATTCTAAAGAAAACAAAACTGTTGTACTACTTCAAAGCTTCAAAAACAGTCACAATTTTAAAGTGATCTTTCACACCTGATGAGCTGAACTGATTTTTTTCTATTTTTTATTTAGTTTTAGTGTATTCTTCATGTCAATGTGTTGGGCAACATTCAATAAGGATCTCTTATCCTGCGTTACCGACAAAACCAACAAACTTTACATGAATTAATTAAAATTGTCCGGAAATATCTTTAGGGATGGTCGGAAAGGCAAATTTCTGATCAAATGGGTTTCTGCTTTTCAAGAAGTGTCTTTCCGATTTCTGTGGAATGTTTTTGTCATTTTGTTAATAAAGTTAGCTGTAAAAATAAAAAAGAATATGCGGAATCCACATTTCTCATTGAGAACTGCGATAAACTTCTGCATTCTCTGATTGGCCTAATACTTCTTAATCTTGTGATTGGCCTAAAATTTCTGAATCTCAGTAATGCTGTTTTTTCGCGTAAAGCCAATTTGGAAACTCGTAAATCGGAATTTGGAAGCTCATCCCTAAATATCATCACATCCCAATATGATGCAATTATATTTCAATACATGTACATTCACATAGGCATGGTGCAGCGGGTCCTTTTGGAGTAATACACAGCATACTGTGCATCTACCAGACAACGTGTGCATTTACATTAGCAGTGAAGCGTATTTTTATTGTACTGTATGCTTCCCCATTTGCGAATGCTAGATGTGTACTGTATGCTTCCCCATTTGCGAATGCTAGATGTGCGGTGTGACTTTTTGACAGTGTTGGGTTATGATGGTATCACAATGCACCATGCACAGTGTGGAAGGACCCTTAGGTGGCAGTGGCTTGTACACCTCTCTTGGGTCCTATCACACAACTGTCAGATCTTTATTAACCTCCTTAGCGGTATGCCCGACACTGTGTCCGGCATACCGCTCTGTGGCCCCAGGAGTCCCCCATAAATAAATAAATGTGCCAAATGGCTGTAAATCCTCTAGCTAGCACTAGGATAGCTAGTAAGAGTTTCTGGCACCCCTGGATCCCTGCCGATCCCCCACGATCCCCCCGTTTATACATTACCCCCCGGATCCAGCGATCACGCAGCCTACTCGCACAGCTCCGGTATCTCTAGGGGAGCATCGGGTTTACGCATGATGTCATGACGTCATCTGCGATCCTCCCCATAGTAAAGAAGGCATGTACATGTGCCAATTCCCCTTCGTGATCATTACCTTGCCCCCATCAATCAGAGAGTGTAATTAGAGTACTGCTTCACACTGACAGACCAAACTCACTGTGTAACACACCGCAAACAGCTGTTTGTGTAGTGACGGCCATGCTGGACTGGTGCGCACCATGGCGAGAGTGCAGGCTGTGGAGGTTTTCAAGCCCATATGGTCACCGGGCTGTGGTAGCTCAATGATAGAACAACAGTGACTGTCCAGCTGATCAAATTTGGTCTGTCCACAATGAAGCAACAACCTTATTATCTTGGGTGTCCCCTCGAGACACTCATATAGCCGTCGGTCATTGCTTCATTGTGATACACAAGCTCCTTCACAGAGGCAAGGTAATGATCACGAAGGGGAATTGACACATGTACATGCCTTTTGTTTTGTTGTTGCAGCTGCAGTGCAGTCAAAAAAATTTGGCAGGCATGTACATGCACCATAACATTTAGTATAGCGGCCGCTGCTAGCAGCGGCCTTAAAAATTCAGGAATCCGCCTGGAGTCCTGGACCCTGTTGGTGGTGGCGGAGAAGGCAGTCAAGCGGCCTGTGGGCAGAAGTGCTTTGTGGGGAACGACTTAGTCTTTTGTCAGGCAGCCAGTCACACGGCGTGCAGGCAGAGATGCTGTGTGTGGGGACTGACTTAGTCTTCGGGTGGGGAGTAGCCCTCCGGGACCCATGCATCATTCCTTTTGATAAAGGTGAGGTACTGAACACTTTTGTGACTTCTCTTCTCAGTGACAATGCCTCCAGCTGCGCTGAAGGTCCTTTCTGACAGGACACTTGATGCAGGGCAAGAGAGAAGTTGGATGGCAAATTGGGACAGCTCTGGCCACAGGTCAAGCTTGCGCACCCAGTAGTCCAAGGGTTCAGTCTGTTCGAGTCTGAATTCTCTTCCCCACACGACTCTTCCTCCTCCTTCTCCTCCCCCCTCTGTGCTGCCGCAGGTGTTGAGGAAACATCTGGTTCTGATGAGAATTGATCCCACAACACTTCCTTCTGTAACTGTTCCTGTTCACGCTCCTCCATAGTGTTGGGCGAACAGTGTTCGCCACTGTTCGGGTTCTGCAGAACATCACCCTGTTCGGGTGATGTTCGAGTTCGGCCGAACACCTCATGGTGTTCGGCCTTTTAAGTTCGGGTTCGCCCCGAACTTCTGTATGCCCCCGAACAGGGCCGAACAGGGCCCCTGTTCGGGCGAACAGGGCCCTGTTCGGCCGAACAGGCCGCAATACGGCCCCCCTATGGGGTCGCAGGCATAAGGGGGGAGCATGCCCCGATCGCGGGGGGGGTCGGAAATTCCCCCCACCCCCTCCGCTAGCGCTCCCCCCTCTGCCCGCTTCCCCATTCAAAAGTTTCAAGAAGTACCTGTATAGCGGATGGCCTGGCAGTGGGCGGCACTGTGGAGTGAGGAGGAGGAGGAGTCCGGAGAGTGACGAGTTGAGGGAGGCCGGGCAGCGGGCGTGAGGTCAGAGAAAGGGCGGAAGTTCCGCCCTTTCGCTGACCTCACGCCCGCTGCCCGGCCTCCCTCAACTCGTCACTCTCCGGACTCCTCCTCCTCCTCACTCCACAGTGCCGCCCACTGCCAGGCCATCCGCTATACAGGTACTTCTTGAAACTTTTGAATGGGGAAGCGGGCAGAGGGGGGAGCGCTAGCGGAGGGGGTGGGGGGAATTTCCGACCCCCCCCGCGATCGGGGCATGCTCCCCCCTTATGCCTGCGACCCCATAGGGCCCCCAAAATAGGGATGTTCGGGAAGTTCGGGGTTCGGCCCGAACATGCCGAACATCTCGGCCATGTTCGGCGAACTTTCCCGAACCCGAACATCCAGGTGTTCGCCCATCACTACTCCTCCACAGCTTGATCCACCACTCTATGCACGGCACACTCCAGGAAGTAAGCGTATGGGATCAAGTCGCAGATGGTGCCTTCACTGCGACTCACCAGGTTGGTCACCTCCTCAAACGGCCACATGAGCCTGCATGCATTTCGCATGAGTGTCCAGTTGTTGGGCCAGAGCATCCCCATCTCCCCAGACTGTGTCCTTCTACTGTAGCTGTAGAGGTACTGGGTGACGGCTTTCTCCTGTTCTAGCAGGCGAGATAACATAAGGAGGGTCGAATTCCAGCGAGTCGGGCTATAGCAAATTAGGCGTCTCACCGGCAAGTTGTTTCTCCGCTGAATATCAGCAAAGTGTGCCATGGCCGTGTAAGACCGCCTGAAATGCCCACCCACCTTCCTGGCCTGCTTCAGGATGTCTTCTAAGCCTGGGTACTTTGACACAAATTTTTGAATGACTAGATTCAGCATATGTGCCATGCAGGGTACATGTGTCAGCTTTCCCAAATTCAAAGTGGAAATGAGATTGCTGCCGTTATCACACACCACATTGCTGATCTCCAGCTGGTGCGGGGTCAGACACTGATCCAGCTGTTTGTTAAGAGGAGCCAGGAGAGGTGCTCCAGTGTGACTCTCCACTTTGAGGCAAGACATGTCTAAGATGGCATGACACCGTTGTACCTGGCATGCAGCATAAGCCTTCGGGAGCTGGGGCTGTGTAGCTGGAGAGGAGATCGCAGCACCAGTAGAGTTGAACTGCCACTCAGCCAAGGAGGAGGAGGACGACGACAGCAAAGAGGATGTAGCAGGAGGAGAGGAGGTGGCAGCAAGCCGTGGAGGTGTTACAAGTTCCGCTGCACAGCCACGTACTCCCTGCTTGCCATCGGTCACCAGGTTGACCCAATGGGCTGTGTAAGTAATGTAACTGCCCTGACCATGCTTGGCAGACCAGGCATCCGTGGTCAGGTGGACCCTTGACCCAATGCTGTGTGCCAGAGATGACACCACTTGCCTCTCAACTTCATGGTACAGTTTGGGTATCACCTTTTTAAACAAATGACTGTGGCCTGGTATCTTCCACTGTGGTGTCCCAATGGCCACAAATTTACGGAAGGCCTCAGAGTCTACCAGCTGGTATGGTAACAGCTGGCGAGCTAACAGTTCCACCAAGCCAGCAGTCAGAAGCCAGGCAAGGGGTATGGCAGAAATTGGCTTCTTCCGCTCAAAGGTTACCTTCACAGACACCTGGCTGCTGTAGGCAGAGGAGCAGGAACCGCTCAAGGTCAGAGGCAGAATGGCGGAGGGTGGCTGTGAAGGTGCAAGGGAGAAAGCGGCTGAAGATGCTGCACCTGAAGGAGGAAGAGGAGAAGGAGGGTGGCTTTTCTTTTGTGTGCTGCTTTTGCTTAGGTGCTCTTCCCATTGCAGTTTGTGCAGTTTGTGCCTTTTCTGCATGTGCCTTCGTAAGGCAGTTGTCCCTACATTGGTGTTGGCCTTTCCACGGCTCAATTTTTGGAGGCAAAGATAACAGATGGCATTGCTCTGATCTGAGGCAGACACATTAAAACATTTCCAAACCACTGAGCCCCCCTGGGGTGATGGCACTATGGTGGTATCAGCAGCTGACGTTGAAGGGCATGTTGGCTGGCTGTCCATAGGTGGCAATACATTGTGCCGGACACTGCCATCAGCTGTTTCTGAGCTCCCCCTGCTTCTTTCAGGAATTCGTCCTCTCCTACTCCTCTCTGACTCCCCTCTTAACTGTCCCCTTGGTCATCTTGTCTCTTAGGATCCCACGTGGCATCCGTATCATCGTCATCATCATAATCATCCTGCCCAGCTTCGCTTGCCTCAGACACCTCCAAAGCTGCACCAACACTTCATCCTCCTCCTCCTCCTTACACATTACGTCCATAGTGTCGCCTAACTCAGACACTCAGACATTAGAGTTGGGCCGAACCTCCGATTTTAGGTTCGCGAACTTCCGCGGAAGGTTAGGTTCGCGTTAAAGTTCGCGAACCGCAATAGACTTCAATGGGGATGCAAACTTTGCAAAAAAAAAAATTTTTTAGCTGGCCACAAAAGTGATGGAAAAGATGTTTCAAGGGGTCTAACACCTGGAGGGGAGCATGGCGGAGTGGGATACATGCCAAAAGTCCCCGGGAAAAATCTGGATTTGACGCAAAGCAGCGTTTTAAGGGCAGAAATCATATTGAATGCTAAATGACAGGCCTAAAGTGCTTTAAAACATCTTGCATGTGTATACATCAATCAGGTAGTGTAATTAAGGTACTGCTTCACACTGACACACCAAACTGTTCACTGAACAGAACAAGTATGCAGTGGCGGGTTCACTGAACAGAACAGGTATGCAGTGCCGGGTTCACTGAACAGAACAGGTATGCAGTGCTGGGTTCACTGAACAGAACAGGTATGCAGTGGCGGGTTCACTGAACAGAACAGGTATGCAGTGGCGGGTTCACTGAACAGAACAGGTATGCAGTGGCGGGTTCACTGAACAGAACAGGTATGCAGTGGTGGGTTCACAGAACAGGTATGCAGTGGTGGGTTCACAGAACAGGTATGCAGTTGTGGGTTCACAGAACAGGTATGCAGTGCCGGGTTCACTGAACAGGTATGCAGTGGTGGGTTCACAGAACAGGTATGCAGTGGTGGGTTCACAGAACAGGTATGCAGTGGTGGGTTCACAGAACAGGTATGCAGTGGTGGGTTCACAGTACAGGTATGCAGTGGTGGGTTCACAGAACAGGTATGCAGTGGTGGGTTCACAGTACAGGTATGCAGTGGTGGGTTCACAGAACAGGTATGCAGTGGTGGGTTTACAGAACAGAACAGGTATGCAGTGGTGGGTTCACAGAACAGGTATGCAGTGGTGGGTTCACAGAACAGGTATGCAGTGGTGGGTTCACAGAACAGGTATGCAGTGGTGGGTTCACAGAACAGGTATGCAGTGGTGGGTTCACAGAACAGGTATGCAGTGGTGGGTTCACAGTACAGGTATGCAGTGGTGGGTTCACAGAACAGGTATGCAGTGGTGGGTTCACAGTACAGGTATGCAGTGGTGGGTTCACAGAACAGGTATGCAGTGGTGGGTTCACAGAACAGAACAGGTATGCAGTGGTGGGTTCACAGAACAGGTATGCAGTGGTGGGTTCACAGAACAGGTATGCAGTGGTGGGTTCACAGAACAGGTATGCAGTGGTGGGTTCACAGAACAGGTATGCAGTGGTGGGTTCACAGAACAGGTATGCAGTGGTGGGTTCACAGAACAGGTATGCAGTGGTGGGTTCACAGTACAGGTATGCAGTGGTGGGTTCACAGAACAGGTATGCAGTGGTGGGTTCACAGTACAGGTATGCAGTGGTGGGTTCACAGAACAGGTATGCAGTGGTGGGTTCACAGAACAGAACAGGTATGCAGTGGTGGGTTCACAGAACAGGTATGCAGTGGTGGGTTCACAGAACAGGTATGCAGTGGTGGGTTCACAGAACAGGTATGCAGTGGTGGGTTCACAGAACAGGTATGCAGCCAGGGACAAGCTAAGCCTAACTAATCTTTCCCTATGAGAGAGAGTGTGCAGCAGCTCGCCCTACTCTCACTAATGCAGGCACACGAGTGACCGTAATGGTCGCCGCTGCCTGCCTTTTAGTAGGGGGGAGTGGCTCCAGGGGCTAGTGTAGCCTAATTGGCTACACTGTGCCTGCTGACTGTGATGTAGAGGGTCAAAGTTTACCCTCCATGGTGCATTATGGGGCGAACCAAACTTCCGCAAAGGTTCGCCTGCGGGACGCGAACGCGAACCACGGAAGTTCGCATGGAACCGTTCGCAGGCGAACCGTTCGGCCCAACTCTATCAGACATATGAGGTGGTGTAACTTGCTTAGTGCCTTCATCTTGTTATAACAGTAATGGCTGTGCCTCAGTGATTTCCCCACCAAATAACTCCTGCCAAATGCAGTGTCAAATGCAGTGGATGTGGTGCTTGTAGTAGCGCTGGTGGCTGCGGAAGATGAGGTGTTCTGTGTTAAATAGTCAACCACGTCCTGACAATCTTGGGAGTTGATGGGATGTGCCACGAAATCATATCAGCACAACCTCGCACAGATCTGCCGGGTGGCCTTCCTCTGGGCCTGCCTCTACCTCTGCCTTTATCTGTTTTGTCCATTTTGTCCATATCGGGGGGATGAAGTGAAAGGTATGCACTGACTTGACTAATACAATGTACAGTCACACAGGTGCAGTTAACAGGTATGCACAGAGTGGTATATCACACTGCATGCACTCACATAGGTAGGTGGATGCACTGAACACAACAGGTAGGTATATGCAGTGATGGGTATTAAATGTGCAGCTGTCACACACACGCACACACACACACACACACACACACACACACACACACACACACACACACACACACACACACACACACACACACACACACACACACACATACACACACACACACACACACACACACACACGTACCGTGAACAGGTACAGTGACTGGTATTATTAAATATCACACTGCGTAGGCTCACTTAGGTAGGTGGGTGCACTGAACAACAGGTAGGTATATGCAGTGATGGGTATTACAAATGTGCACCTGTCTCACACACACGTACCGTGAACAGGTACAGTGACTGGTGGTATTAAATATCACACTGCTGTGTGCATTCACATAGGTAGGTGGGTGCACTGAACACAACAGGTAGGTATATGCAGTGATGGGTATTACAAATGTACACCTGTCATACACACACACAGGTACCGCCGTGAACAGGTGCAATGACTGGTGTTATTAACAATGCGTGCGCTCACGTAGATAGGTAGGTATAAACTACTGTATATCACATACTGCCTGGAGCATCCGTTACCTGTTGAATAACTTTGCATGCATAACTTGCATCATCTATTACCTGTTGCATAACACTGCATGTAGACATGAACCATCTCATAACCTGGATAATCCATTAACTTTGCATGAAGACTTGCCTGAACTGTCTCATACCTGGTTTACCCATTGCCTGAACCTTGCCTGTGGTTTCCTTGATTCCTCTCCTGATACTAGAGAATCTGCACTCGCTATCTTAGCCATTACTGACAAACGATGCTGATTGCCTCATCCTTCTGAACCAAGGTAATAACCCTGTGTGATACTGATGAACTATTGAACTGTGTTCTAGCCTCATTAGAGCTCTAACAGGTTATTCCTCTCTACTTCAGTCTGTATACCTTACACCTTAAGACCTGGGGGTAACCGTTGTCAGGAGACAAGTAACGTGTCCTGTTCACATGGGGGCTTGTCTATAGGTGAAGACGTGGTCCGTGCTCAGAGCCACGGTAATAGATTGGGGCATAGAGACTGAGTGAGAACATAACCTGTTAAGCCTTACAAATCTCTACCCTTTCAGCAACATTTGCTCTATATAATGTGTATAATGAAAGTAAGGGTTCAAACTTTTACATTTTTAAGTAGTCCACTCCAAGTGTATAAGAGTACATGTTCTCAAATGCTTTCCTATATTTTCTAGACTTCGATATGAACAGATGTGTTTAAGAAAAGTATAGTGAATTGGCCATTATTTTGTTATTCTTACCAGGGTTTCACTAACCACTTTAGTGAGGACTATTTCAACTTTAGTGAGGACTATTTCAGTGGAATGGTGCAAGAGAAACCAAAATGAATGGGAGCAAATAAATAAGTAGTAGAGAAAAGTTTTGAATCAATATGCCATTTCAGCAGTTTGAAAGCAAGGGGGAGGACATGAGGGTATTATTTAAAAGGGGCGCCTGAACCATCTGTGCAAAAAGGGTGCTGCCAATAGACTTCAATGTTATTTGCTCTGAATCTCGGGTATAAGGTGGTGAAAAGAGTGCCCAAGTTTTTTCCCGGCTATTAAAAGGTGCCTTTTTATAAAAGATGCCCTTTTATAGCTGAGATTGTTATTCGGCTATAAAAGGGTGCTGGGGGGTCTTACGGTTAGGCACCATGGCGGGGGGGGGTCTTAAAGAAGACCTGTAATGAGAAAAACCTCCCCTGGGGGGTACTCACCTCGGGTGGGGGAAGCCTCCGGATCCTATTGAGGCTTCCCCCGTCCTTCTCGGCCCCACGGCGGCGGCAAAAATCCTCCCGGAATGGCGGGTGTGATGATTTGCCCAGCTGCCTGTGCAGGCAGGCAGCCCTTTGACCATTGTGTAGGTTTGCATGCTGCAGGACTCTGGAAAGAAGAGTTTCTGTCAGTTTTGCAGCTTGTGCTTGCAGAGGAATTTGCATACGTTGTCATGCAAATTGCCTGGCCACATTCATTGGAGGCGTGTACTATAAGTACTATGTCTTTCCCACAATGCTTCGCTGGTCATTTCCTTTCCATGGTCTGTTCCTGATGGACACTGCTGGAGTGTCAGCCATTGCTATCTAGTATAGTTAATTCCTGGGGGTTGCTTTAGGCTCCCCTTCTAGCCCAGTCAGGTTGTATTATCTGTATTGCCTGTTCTGTCTTGTCTTGCCTGTTGCCATTGTCCTGCCCCTATGGTGGTCGACAGGAAATGGTTCTGATCTCTGTTCTTGGAGTATAGCTGGTGCAGCGGTTGCTACCAGCTATCCCTTCTGTTCTGTTTCCTGGGATCGCGCTAGCTACTTTTCGCTAGCGCTGGGGATCCTTCTGTTCTGCTACTCTGTACCTGGATCACGCTAGCCACTTTTCGCTAGTGCTGTGGATCCTATCTCTCGTTTGTCCCTGTTTTCGTGTGTCTGTCTTGTCCGCTGCGCTTGCTGCAGGCTCGGTGAGGTAACCGTTAAGCAAGCGCTCACGTCCTCTGTTTAATGTTTGTCTGTTAATGGTTAGTTAGGTGTGCTTGTCTCTATTGTGCTTATCACGTGGAGATCGCGCATAACCGCGTGCACTGTTGCGAATGAGTGCAGTGTTCGCGGTTAGCTAGCGTTTGTTAATTTCCGTATCTCCTTATTGTATTTGCTGTGCCTTTGCTACCCTTGTATTCTATTCTGATCTGCCTTGTGTCACATCTGGCGATCGCACCTCTCGCGATCGCGTTCCTATTTCGTATCTGCTGTTGTGTGTGCGCGGTCGCGTGGTGGCGACTGGATTGGCGCACACACATACAACCTATCCCTTTGCTCAATCTCATTCGCAATCGCCTCTCTTGCGATTGCGTTCTGCGCTTCGTACAATTCCTGTCTGGCACTTGTGGAGGTACAGAGGATTGGTTCCTCTGCACTCCCCAGCGCCATCTGCCGAAAGGAATTTCCCTCTACAGGTGCGTAGCACCTTTTGCTGGGTTCCTGCAAATTATACGCTTGTGGAGGATTTCCGCCGTGTTAGCGCACGCGTTGTGCGCTGATCACGGGGAAAGTTCCGCAATCGTTACAGAATGACCAGCCAAACCCAAAACCCCAGTGTAGACGGAATTTCCGATTTGTACGATTTTGTCGAATATGGCTCTTGTACCTTTAAGAGATTTAAAAAACTTGAACCTGAATCAGCAGACGAATTTTTGTCTGAGTGTACGAAACTGTTAGCGAACCCTGAATTCCAATGCACCCCAGTGTCTACCTGGGCCCCCCAAATGGTCTACATTCTGTTGGGGGGCGAAATGTCAATGTGGGGTTATGATGTGTTAAATCATACCACCCTGAGTCAAAGACCCCTGGAATTCTTGGCCTTTTTAATTCACAATTGGCTGAGATTACCTCAATTACCATACCCCCTTAATGAGTTGTTGTCAGCAGCTCAATCAGCTGTTCCATCTACTCTTTCATCCACAAAGCAGCCATCCAAAGCCTCTAAAGGCCCATACACACGTCGGATTTTAGCGAACGACCCGTCGTTTGAACGTTCCGTCGTTCGGACGTTTTCGCGTCAAATCCGACGTGTGTACAGATTATCGTTCGGGTGATAAGACTGGTTACCAACGATCCGCCGGGCGGATCGCTGGTAACCAGTCTTATCACCCGAACGATAGTCTGTACACACGTCGGATTTGACGCGAAAACGTCCGAACGACGGAACGTTCAAACGACGGGTCGTTCGCTAAAATCCGACGTGTGTATGGGCCTTTAGTCTAAACGTAAAAGATCTAGGAAGGCTTCCCAGCGGAAAGATCCGTTGCCCATAGCAAACACAAATCAAGAGGTTATTTCTGTCAAGTCTGAAATGGGCAAAACCATGCAGTATGATAATGATGTTTATAATGCATCTGCTGATCAGTTTCCAGGTTTTTTGCCCCAATCCAAAGCTTATGTGGATCCTGCTATAGGTAGGATCGCACACTACATTAAAGCAGTTAAAAAATCTGTTCTTGTTCCTGAACTCCATCCCTATGAAGATTATCTGGATACTGGCCTGTTTGAACCCCCATTTGCTTCCTGGGATGTTGGGGCCTTGCTGGAGGAATTCGATTTTGATTGGAAAGCCTTTTGCGATTTTTACATCGCAAAAAGCGAAGATGTCTTGAATGCTTGTCTTGATTCTATGTACCTTCTGATTGATTCCGATGAATGTGACAAGGATGATGTGGATCTGGTGATCTATGTATGGCAAACAATTTTGGATGAGTTGCACACACACCAACCAATTGATTCCAATAAAGAGACATCGTTGTCGGATGATTGTTCCTGCCTTTCTGGGGTAAAGCATGAGAGTTTTGACTTTGTGCAATCTGAAATGAATGAGTATGCCGCTGTGGTTGATTCCTGTGCGAATCCTGGAGGATTCTCTCCTGACAGTGTGCGGTTTGAATCTGTGCGATCTGGTGCCTGTTTCTCGGATGTTCCTGCAGATTGTGATTGGCATGAGTCTGCCGGTTTCCTCAAGGATGTGTGGGATCCTTTGTCATTTAGAAACAGATCTTTGAGATCTTCCATCTGTGACCCTGCTATGGGGAAAGTTTCTCGACTGTGCAGCGTCAAAAGTAAAATTAATATGTCTAATAGAGTTTTTCCTGATGTTTTCGCTATTTCTACTGCAAATGCGCCTTTGTCTCGCCCTGTTCACACCTGTGAGGGCCTGTGACCTGATGACCGTTGCTCCAGTGTTTCTGTCCTAAACGCTTTGCAGTCTGCTCCGCAGATCGCAGAGATGTGCGCTAGGGAAGCGTCAGTTTCACAACCTAAAGCGATCCTGGATTCGCAAATTTTGCGCTCTGTCTCCTCGGATTCGACATCGTTAGCCGAGTCTAAGAGTGAGACAGCACTTTCGTTTTGCGAATCTGACTCTGAAGCGTCTTTACTGGGTCCAGAGAGGGTTTCTCTGAGCCTGCCCTGTACCATGAATAACAAAATGATGTCCAATCACACTGACATTTTGGAGCCCCTTTCTTGCTTTGAAGAAAGTTCTGACTCTCCACCCTGTACTCTGGATGAGTCAATATTGTCTTGTACAATATCTCCTGCCCTGCCCCTAGAGGCTCGTCTAGGTATTGCTGCTATTTTTACCTGTCTTTCTGCAGTTTTGGAGTTGCAAGCTAGTTTGACTGCTACGCAGAATTCTGGGTGCAGCGAGATTAAAGTTAGGGAGTCAGTGTGTGGTTCAGTGAATATTCCTGTATGTTCCACTCATGATGATGAAATTCAGTCTCAGTTTATGGTGGAACCTTCCCTGGGACATCTGCCCTGTTCTCAAAATAAAGTTCCAGTTTTGCCCTGTAACATGGATAGTACAGAATCCTTTTTAGAAAACTTGAAAAATGATATTCCTGAGGTCTTGTTTGATGTTCTGGACGTCTCCGAGTTCCTCCCAAAGGGTGCAGAACTTGTAGGAGATGTCTCCTGCCCCCCAAGTCCTTCTGAGGTGTTATCCTCTTCCGTAGGCATTGCTGCCTTGCTGGCTACCTTTTCAGCTCTGATGGAGCTTCACTCATATGTAGTCAATGATGATATTATTGTCACAGAAATTTCTGAATTTGTATCCGAGTCTTCTTTTGAAAGTCCAGTGCCTGTGACCTCCACTCGTGATGATTCTCTGCCCGGTCCTGGTTTTGGTCTTGTCGTGCTGGACTCTGAGGTTGGCAGTTCCCCGACATGTCCTGAGGTTTCTCCTGTGCTGGTGTACCCCAGTGTGCTCTGTGACCCAGAAAGCCCAAGTGTGCCTCGGTTACCAGCGTACTCAGATGCTTCCTCGGTGGAGATATGCTCTGATATGGCCTGCCTGCTTGCATGCCCAGAAGTGGTCCCTGAAAGTTTTGATCTTGATGGGTGTCCTCGTAATTCTGAATCCGGAATTTTCATTGGTTCCATGGGGGTTCTTGGTAATTCTCCATGTGAGCCTGGTGATTGTTCTGCCCTCTTGGGATCTCTGTGGAGCTTCAAAAGGTTCTGGGAGATTCCGGGAGAAATTTTGCTTCGTACACTGGATAAGATCAACGGTGGCTTTTGTGTTGTGAGGGACACTTCGAACAGGTATTGTGGCAGGTTTGGTATTTTCGGACGCTCCTTGGAAGGTGGTGGGTATTGCCTGGAGGGTGTCGATGGCTTCTTCTCTGGCGTTCACAGTCCTGATGGGTGTTATACTGAGACTGGTAGTACTGATGGGCATGTTTCGGTGGCTTCTGTTTCCGATGAGGACGGTTTCGGGTGG
The DNA here is from genome assembly GCF_040937935.1 of Hyperolius riggenbachi. Classification (NCBI taxonomy): domain Eukaryota; kingdom Metazoa; phylum Chordata; class Amphibia; order Anura; family Hyperoliidae; genus Hyperolius; species Hyperolius riggenbachi. The sequence goes on along the minus strand of NC_090652.1, from coordinate 135,801,172 downwards.
ACTGACTCTGGAATTGGACCTTGTCGGGCTGCCCCGACCTTCATGAGTCTTCAGTTTGAGTCTGTTGCTAATAGCAGTTTTGAGGGTCGTCTGGAATTCGACCCTGGAGGGGGGGGGGTACTGTGATGATTTGCTCAGCTGCCTGTGCAGGCAGGCAGCCCTTTGACCATTGTGTAGGTTTGCATGCTGCAGGACTCTGGAAAGAAGAGTTTCTGTCAGTTTTGCAGCTTGTGCTTGCAGAGGAATTTGCATACGTTGTCATGCAAATTGCCTGGCCACATTCATTGGAGGCGTGTACTATAAGTACTATGTCTTTCCCACAATGCTTCGCTGGTCATTTCCTTTCCATGGTCTGTTCCTGATGGACACTGCTGGAGTGTCAGCCATTGCTATCTAGTATAGTTAATTCCTGGGGGTTGCTTTAGGCTCCCCTTCTAGCCCAGTCAGGTTGTATTATCTGTATTGCCTGTTCTGTCTTGTCTTGCCTGTTGCCATTGTCCTGCCCCTATGGTGGTCGACAGGAAATGGTTCTGATCTCTGTTCTTGGAGTATAGCTGGTGCAGCGGTTGCTACCAGCTATCCCTTCTGTTCTGTTTCCTGGGATCGCGCTAGCTACTTTTCGCTAGCGCTGGGGATCCTTCTGTTCTGCTACTCTGTACCTGGATCACGCTAGCCACTTTTCGCTAGTGCTGTGGATCCTATCTCTCGTTTGTCCCTGTTTTCGTGTGTCTGTCTTGTCCGCTGCGCTTGCTGCAGGCTCGGTGAGGTAACCGTTAAGCAAGTGCTCGCGTCCACTGTTTCATGTTTGTCTGTTAATGGTTAGTTAGGCGTGCTTGTCTCTATTGTGCTTATCACGTGGAGATCACGCATAACCGCGTGCACTGTTGCGAATGAGTGCGGTGTTCGCGGTTAGCTAGCGTTTGTTAATTTCCGTATCTCCTTATTGTATTTGCTGTGCCTTTGCTACCCTCGTATTCTATTCTGATCTGCCTTGTGTCACATCTGGCGATCGCACCTCTCGCGATCGCGTTCCTATTTCGTATCTGCTGTTGTGTGTGCGCGGCCGCGGGGTGGCGACTGGATTGGCGCACACACATACAACCTATCCCTTTACTCAATCTCATTCGCAATCGCCTCTCTTGCGATTGCGTTCTGCGCTTCGTACAATTCCTGTCTGGCACTTGTGGAGGTACAGAGGATTGGTTCCTCTGCACTCCCCAGCGCCATCTGCCGACAGGAATTTCCCTCTACAGGTGCGTAGCACCTTTTGCTGGGTTCCTGCAAATTATACGCTTGTGGAGGATTTCCGCCGTGTCAGCGCACGCGTTGTGCGCTGATCACGGGGAAAGTTCCGCAATCGTTACAGCGGGGATGTAAATATTTACCTCCCAGGCTCCAGCGCAGGCGCAGTATTGGCTCTCCGCCTCAGAGATAGGCGGAAATAGCTGATCGCTGTCGGGCCGTTCTACGGCGCAGGCGCAACTTCGCAAGTCTCCTGTGCCTGTGCAGTAGAGTGGACCCGACAGAGATTGGCTATTTTTGCCTATCTCTGTGCGGAGAGCTGCAACAGCGCCCGCGCTGGAGCCAGGAAATGCAAATAAATCAGCGCTTGTTAGCCCTGTCAAGGGAGGATTCCGGGACACTTCGGGGGAGCCAGCGCTGGCTCCCCCGAGCAAAGCCAGACTGAATGTTCAGTCGGGGATTTTATCAGGGCTGATAACAAGCAGGCTTAGCAGTGAAGAATGAAACAGAGAGCAGGGTAGGTGTTTTCTCTAATGTTTCCACTGATGTATATGGTAAACTACATGAAGGTGCTTAGTCTCTGGTTCACTTTAAGGTTAGGCACCACCAGGGGAGTCCTAGGTTTAGGCACCACCAGGGGAGGGTTCTGTGTGAGAGTAAGGAGAAGTTAGGCCGTTGTCATCACTTTTCTTGGCTTTATTATTTCTCTCGGCTATATCACTTTTCTGTGCTATATCCAGACCAGTGCCCTTTTATAGAAAAAAAATCTTGGCTATATCCAGCGCCCTTTTATAGCCGAAAAGAAAAGAAAACTTGGGTTTATCTATTTTTCCAGGCATTCTTTTCATACGTAAAGATGTCCGACAGGAATCTTCAGATCTTCAGATTTTTTGACGAGCTCCTCTCAGGAAGGCAACTCCGATCATCCGTCAAGCGCAGGAGGAAGCGCAGGGGCGGGCGGAGGCGACGGCAGTATCAGAGAACGGCTTCGGCCACGACAGAACAAACCTTACAAGAAAACAACATAGTTGTTAATATCTCCTCGGCTACCCTTACTCCATCTCAATTGTCTGCACTGAACCATGGTTTATCATTTGCACCGGTACAGACTCCTGATCCACTAGAAATTGATGTCGATTTACAAAGATTCTTTAGATCCATCAAATTGAAATATTTCTTTTCTATTCCCCGTGAGTTCCCATCTATGATACCAACTAGTGACGTTGAATCCTTACAGCTACAAGATACAGGGTTGAGGTTGAAGAGCAATTTTCAGCCTCCTTCGTGTCAAGTGATTGATATCTTTATTAAAAACGTACAAGGAGAGGTGGATTCTCTTCTACGGGACTCTCGAACATTGGGACTATCTGTGTCAAACAACATCTCTAAACATGAACGTTTGGCTATCAATGAATTGGTAGCCAATCCAATGTTAACGATTAAGCCCGCCGACAAAGGCGGGGCCATTGTGGTAATGGATACTAACATGTACCGTCAAGAAATCCTACGACAGCTGTCGGATCAGACCACTTATCGGCCACTACATGGGGATCCTCTACCAATGATACAATCTAAAATAGCAAGTGTGGTGAAATTGGCTGAGGAGGACAATATTATCGACTCAAAATTGGCCACTTTCCTTATACAGACCCATCCGATCACTCCAGTGCTATACACCTGTCCCAAAATTCATAAATGCCTAGAGAACCCTCCCGGTAGACCCATCGTAGCGGGAGTTGAGTCAGTTTTTGCACCCATTGCTAGATATCTAGATAGAATACTAAGACCGTATGTGATATCACAGAAATCTTATCTGCGGGACACGCCCATGTTTTTAGGGATCCTACGTAATATGCAGCCCATTATTGGTGATTACCTGTTGGTGACGATGGATGTGGAGAGCCTCTACACCTCCATCCCACATGATGGGGGTGTGGAGGCAGTCCGCTTCATGTTGGAGACTGCATCAGACTTTAATGATAAGCAGATTAATTTTGTTAGTAGCTTACTAGATATTGTGCTATCATGCAATTATTTTAGATTTGAAGAAGATTATTATATGCAAATACGGGGGACGGCGATGGGGTCGAATGTGGCCCCGTCCTATGCTAATATCTATATGGGCGTATATGAGGAGATGTATATTTATTCCAATGGACTGTTCCAACAACATGCCCTACAGTGGTTTAGATATATAGATGACATCTTCTGCATATGGGCGGGACCACATTCGACCCTGCAAGCCTTTGTTATGCAAGTGATGGAACAGTGTCAGACTATCAAACTTACTATTCATAGTTCAGAAACTCAGGTTAGTTTCTTGGACACACTTGTTATTAGGAAAGGGGATCGGTTGGTCACCGACCTCTATGTTAAGCCCACGGATGTCAACTCCCTATTACATTTTGGGAGTTTTCACCCGTGGGCCACTAGGAGGTCGGTGTCTATTAGTCAGTTTCAGAGGGTGCAGATGATTGTAGATGAAGGGGATACCAGAGAGATGAGGATGGATCAGATGCAGATTAAATTCCTACAAAGGGGTTATCCACCTGATATTGTGACACATGCCAGACAGAGAAGAATAGGTGAGAGAATAGTAAGGAGATCACGTAGACAGCTAGATAACAGAATCCCTTTTGTCTCCAGGTTCAGTACAGCAAGTGAGAAAATATCTAAGATTATTAGAAAACATTGGCACCTGTTGACGGAGAGCTTCCCTGAAATATCTCAATTTAACAATTTACCTGTTTTTTCTTATAGGAGAGCTCATAACTTACGGGACCGATTAGTCCATGCAGACACACAGGGGACGACCGGGTCGGTTACACTCTCACGGCGAGGTACGTTCCCATGTTTGAATTGCGTGCATTGCAATTCTGTTATTAGAGGAGATGAAGTTATTCATCCCCATCGGGGCATTAAATTTAAAATTAAAGGTTGCCATACTTGCGACTCAATGTTTGTCGTTTATGCACTGAAATGTCCATGTGGACTTCTGTATGTTGGCCAAACCACACAAAAATTAAAAAAGAGACTATCATCTCATAAACACGCGATCCGTGAGAAGCTAACTGACCAAGCCGTCCCGTATCATTTTGTTCAGGCTAACCATAACGTTAGCCAAGATTTTTGGTTCTTGAACAGGTGCCCCCCCCCCCCAAGAGAGGGGGTGACCGTATTAAGAAATTACTGTGGAGGGAAGCTCACTGGATAAAGGTGCTTGACACCATGGAGCCCAGGGGCCTTAATCGTGAATTAGATCTTTTACCTTTTATATGAGATATAATGTGGTGTCCCTGGTCTCTATGGTGACAGACCTTATATTCATTATATTTATTATTTCCCATACCTCGATCTTGGTGCCCTACGTCTCTCTATATCTAAAACAATAGATTCACTGCCTAGCCCTCCAAACAGCCTTATGTGTTTCCCTCCGGCAATGCTTTTTCTCTATAGACCATTTGTTATTGTTTTAGTTTCCATGGATACATGGATACACCATTAGTATCCATGGATTCCGTATTCCTTGCCATGTCCGCATACACATAAGGATATCATTTCCGTATCCTGGTCACTTCCGCATTCCATCTATGACGAGTAGCGCTGACATTGTCGGCGCTCCCGTCATTGGGCCCTGGCGAAGTGGGCGGTGATGACGTGTCACGTCACGCCGGCCCACGTGACTGCCCGATGTCTCCCATCAGGTCCGCCGTCAGGTGGGCGGAGTGGTGAGACATGGGGAGTTGCCAGGAGCCAGGTGGTGTCTTCTGATACGGTGCCGATAATTTGAAAATTTGTGGGTGAGTAGCCTCACATTGCGGCATCCAATGGGATCCCTCTAGCTTAGTTTTCTCTCAGGTCCGACTTTGTAAGGACCGCTGCTATTGGATATGAGTATACTCTATGGCTATTGATGTTCCCAGCTACTATTTGCTATTTAAAGCGCATGAATGTAACCCATTGTGTCATTTATATTCAGCCTAGCTTGATAAAGAAGTTTATACTTCGAAACGTCGCTGTAATGGCTGCTATGCATTAAAAGAGCAATAAAAGAATATTGAATACAACGGATGGTGCCGGTCTACCTTCACTTCTTTCAAATGAATGTGGAAATGAGAGAGGACAATAGCAACAGAGGGTTGTAGGGCCCAGAGATGTTTTTTTTTTTTTTTGAATAGTAGTGTAGTGATTACCTGTTTTCTTTGAGGAAGCAAGAAGGGCTCTATACTATTTTTTACATGTAATAAAATAAAATAAATATTATCACAATATTTTTATGACCTTGCTGGTTTGTTTTAGAACCCTTTTCTCTAATAAAACAAGGTTTAAAGCTGCAAAATGAGATAGATATTCACCTAAGAAGAGGGAAGGCTCTTGGAATTGGAACAGTTATGATTTTTGCATCAGAATTCGTTCGTTTCGAGTAAAATCACAAAAATCGGAAATTACACTGATTCAAGTACCGCGTTCCAAACTGTCAATGTTAAAACTGGCTTCAGAAACAAGAATTTTCTGCTAGCGCAGTGTTAACAAAATGGCTAGAAAAGGGAAAATTGCTCTTTAAAACAAGAGTTTTTGGCCCATAGTGAGGTCAACAAAATGATTCCCTTGTCCCCTGGAGGCCACACTAAAGTGGCGGAATGAGCAGTTTTTCACATGAATGGGGTGTTTAGGGGCTATTGTGAGGATCCAGCTGCTCCTTCTTCTCTGTTTGCATCCCAGGTCCGACATAAGGCTCATGCTGTGGGCGGCAGCCACGTTGGACCTGAATGGGGAAGGAGCAGCTGGACACTAGTGGCAACTGGAACAGGTGAGATTTTAATGAATGGGCACCAGGGGGAGGCACATGAACATTTGGGGGAACAGTGGCGGAGGCAGCGGCAGAGGTGGTATCACAAGGCTGATTCCTGAGAAATGTAATGCTGAGTGCAGAGCACTGCAGACCACGGGAGCATTATAGAAGATGCACAGAGATCCACAGAGATCTGTCCCTCCATTGTTGGAGGGACAGCGGAGTGTGGGATGACGGCGAGGGACCAGGAAGATTTCAGGAGGCTGGAAGAAGCTCCAGACAAGTAAATGGGCATTTTTTTACTTTAGGTTTCCTTTTTACTCATTATGCTTTAACATAGTGTCTCACTGATTCATTGTCTGTATCTTATAGGATATGCATTTTTCATCTTATGTTATTAGAGTACATTGCTTCTTTAAATCTAAAGATTGGCCTTTTTAAGGACTTGCAGGAAATGCTTTTACTTATTGACATGCCACTTTAAATATACCAAAAAAACAAGTGTACAGGGCTAATGATTAATACTCCCTAATGATAACTAACTATCACAACAATAAAGATATCTACTGGGAGCAGTAAGAAAACATAAAAACATACTCAGTAAGTTCTTCCAATAAAAAAATCCAATATCTTAAATCTGATTACCCTTGGTTGAAATGATCATCAAAAGTGATGTATTGATTGATTTGTCTTTTTCAGTTTGCTCTTATAGTCTCAACAGAGCAAATCAAAAGCCCAGTATGAAAGGGCAGGTGTTATTAAATCGACGGGAATGTTATCAATCCACTCTCTGAGATCTTATTAAGGCTCTAAAAGGAAACATTTTAATAAGCAGAAAACAATTACTCTGATACACAAACTGGATGTTCAATGAGGTACTTTCAAGTTCTTTGCTCTTTATTATTTAATAAATAATAATATATTATTTATTTGAATATATTATTTAAAAAAGCTCATAAATGTAAATAATATGATTATAAATCTGTTTCTGTATGAATGCAATCTAATAGGTTTTATAATTGTAGCATCTTTGATCTTGTTAACATTTTAAATCAATCAATGACACTTTTACAATGATCCTTGGTTGCAGTATTAGAATGCGTATCACTGAATTACAGGAATTCAGCATGCTGTAGGATGTGTACAGTCATATTGTAATAATAACAATCCAAACATTTGTATAGTGCTTTTCTCCTGTCAGACTCAAAACACTCAAGAGCTGCAGCCACTGGGAGGTGCTCAAGAGGCCACCCTGCAGTGTTATGGAGTCTTGCCTAAGGACTCCTTACTTAGCCATTTCTGCTGCCTGGACGTGCTCACATCCAGGCAGCTGCTCTGCTGTGGGGCCGCGCTTCAGCGCACTCCCGTGCGCAATCGCGGGTGCGCCCCCATGCCCCCGTGCTGTCCCCCGGTAGCATTGGGATCAGTGAACGGGAACATGGTTCCCGATCACCAATCCGTGTCCTCAGCAGAAAAACCGAAGCGCTCTTACTAGAGGCTTCAGTCTTTCTGCAAAAAAAAAAAATTTCCCCGTCCCCCTTGTGCTTCCGGTTAGCGAGATGCACAAGGAGAAAAAAATAAACTCATGGTGGCCATCTTGTGGTCAAATGGTAAAACTACATCTACATATTTTTTTACATTACAATTTACACGTATAATAACATTTAGAAATTAACTGTTTATTTCCCACACCAAAATATTACCCGAATAAAATTTGTAATGGAAAAAAATAATTACAATAAAAAAACAAAACAAAAAACATAAATAGTTACCTAAGGGTCTGAACTTTTTAAATATGCATTTGAAGGGGGTATACTACAAACATTTTTTTAAATTATATTCTTGTAAAACGTGATGGACGCAAAACGGAAAAAATGCACCTTTATTTCCAAATAAAATATTAGCGCCATACATTGTGATAGGGACAAAATTTAAGTGGTGTCATAACCGAGACAAACGGGCAAATAAAATACATAGGTTTTAATTATGGTAGCGTGGATTACTTTAAAGCTATAATGGACGAAAACTGAGAAATAATTAATTTTTTCAATTTTTTTCTTATTAATCCTATTAACACTAGCATTGTAACCCGGGTGTGTGGAGTGCGATCCGCACCAGGGTGTTACCATTTTGAAATTAGAGGGGGGTGACACCAGATGCCACTGCAGCAGAGCTGCATTTCGACACCTCCAAAATGTGCCATTTTAGTTTTGCACATTCACTGAGGCTGGGAGTGGAACAGTCTTCCCTCTGTAGCTGGATCCGCTGCTGCTGGCTCACGGAGCCGATGTTTGTTTACACATCCCCCTGCAGACTGGGCTGTATTGGGCTGTGCTGGGCAGAGCATGTGACCGGGGCTAAGGAGCGTGGGCGTTGCTATGCAACTGAACATAGCCGTGCTGCTGTGCCTCTGTGTTATCTCTGCTCCTGTCACAGCCTTGATTGATGCAGTGAGGGGGAAGCTGGAGTGATCCTGGATCTGAGCCATGCCCAAGTGGAATGACTGGAGAAGGGAAAGAGAAGGGTCTGAAGCCTGTGTAAAGGCTCATACACACGGGGTACGGCCGTCGCCGCAACCACGTGGCACGCGCGTGTTGCGGTGACGGTTCGCCCGTGTGTATGACGCGCGCGCCCCGAACCGTCGCCCGTCGGAGCTGTCGCCAGGCGATTGACATGTTCAATCGCCGGCTACAGCCGTCGCCGCAACCTCGCCGGAACTGTCGCTAGCCCCGCATGTGTATGCGGGCTAGCGACAGCTACCCACACACAGTACACGGAGCATCCGGCGGGGGGGAGGAACCTCGGCGACAGCTTCCGCCGTATCGCTAATCCCTCTGCTGCCGTGTGTATGCAGAGGGACTTGGCGACGAGCTGTCGCCGAACTGTCTCCGAACTGTCGCGCACACGCTCCCGTGTGCAGCGACAGCTACAATTGTCCCCCCGTGAGTACTTAGCTTAAGAGATAGTCCACCCTCTGCAATGCTTGTCTGTCACAGCCTATCTCTCCCCAGTCAGCCCAAACACACACATTGCACAGCTTCATCCCCCTCCCATTTACAAGCCCAGAGGAGGAAGTGCTTTTGTTCTATCTGCCCAGCATTAACAAAAATGCATGCTTTCCACTATCTTACACTCTATCTCTTCTTGTCCCCTGCCCCCTCCTTCTCTCTCTTGTGTCCTCTGTCACTCTTCCTGCCCCTTGTCCAATGGCAGGCATCTTTGTGCAGTTTTTACCCTTCCAATCGATCTTCTATCAACTATTCATGCAATCACATCTGCAGTGAAAATTGCATGATGTGTACCGGGCCTTTCTCCATCCCTCTCTTCCTTGCTTCCATTCTCCCTCCTTTTCTATTTCTTCTTCTCTTTCTTGCACTTTCTCCCTTTCTGACTTCCTCGTTGTCACCCCAGCCTCCATGATTTGCTTAGGGCCAGTTTCCAATAAGAGCCATGGCCATTTCTGATTCGGCCGCGGTTGCTGTTCTGCTATGCAGCTACAGCCTGAATCGTTAAACACGGCTATAGGAATTCAGCTGCATGCTGCATAATACTGCAGCATGCCGTCCAGATTAACACCAAAGTGCAATCTGGACAGCAAGCCATAGGTGAGATGGGCAACATTTCCCCGACCCTCTTGTATTACGCTTCGAGTTCCACGGGAGAAAAGTGCTATAGAATGGTTATTGTTGTATTGGGCCTAGATTCTAAATGGAAATATGCCCTTCCTCCTTCATGACCTGCAGGACTTTACAGAGTAGTCATGTCACTGACTGTCCTCAGAGGAGCTCACAATCTACAGTAATCCTACCATAGTCTAATGGCCTACCATATTATTATTATGTATTTATATAGCACTGTTGTCTTCCGCAGTATTTTACAGAGTACATAGTCATGTCACTAACTTCCTCAGAGGAGCTCACAATCTAATCCCTACCATAGTCATAGTCTAATGTCCTGCCATATTATTATTATGTATTTATATAGCAGTGACATTTTCTGCAGCACTTTACAGAGTGCATAGTCATGTCACTGACTGTCCTCCGAGGAGCTCACAATCTAATCCTACCATAGTCATAGTCTAATGTATTGCTAAAGCACTGGCATCTTCTGCAGCACATTACAGTACATAGTTCATCTAATATCTCTGATGTAGTATAAGGTATTTTTTTTAGGAAGCAGAAACCATTTATTTGTTAGAATGGTATGGATGAAAGCTACGCAAAATCAGTAGAAGTTAATATTCAAACTTCGTGCAGATAGTTTCCTAGTCTGAGTTTTAATACAGTTAATGTTTTTCAGCAGATCTTAAGATATTAAAAATTTAATAGTGTATGCCAGCACACAGGTACCATGTGATGCCGTCTTATTTAGGAAGGATGGGGGGGGGGGGGTGACACCACGAGTTACCGTACCAGGTTTCACAAACCTTAGCAACGCCACTGCCTATTAAAATGCATTTATAAAAAAATAATTCTTAGCAAACTGTACCACCCAATGAAAGCCTAATTAGTGGCGGGAAAAACAAGATATAGTTTAATAAATTGTGTTAAGTAGTGATAAAGTTATTAGCGAATGAATGGGAGGTGAAAATTGCTCTGATGCATAAGGTGAAAAATCCCCACGGGCTGAAATGGTTAATGAGTACTGACCCTAGCCAAGATTTGAACCCTGGTCACCCATGTCAAAAGCGGTGCCCTTAACCAATACACTATCCAGCCACTGTATATGACAAATATAGTTTGGAAAAGTGTTGGAGGTAACTGGTGGCAATTTGGCAAAGTCAGAAAGTGGGCCTGGTTATAAGGCATACAGTAAGTTCCCTTATGTTTTTTCCAACACCCTTGCATACAGCCTGTTCATTCCCTTCTATATTACCAATGTAATGTGCATTCATGTACAGTGTATTGAATATGTCCCCATTAATATGCAGCCCCTTGTGTGCCCTCAATAAATGTACAGCCTACTATGTGCACTCTAGGGATGGTTGAAAAATTTCCGCCGAATCACAAATTCTGATTTTCCAATCGGATTTACAGGTTTTAGTCAAGCCCTGTAAAATAAACTTACAATTGGGCTTGACTGGTTTTATATAGCCAGCACACATTCATTCCATAGTGCTTCTCTAATTTCCTATCATGGCTGCAATACCAGGCGGCACCACTAACTCTGATTTGTATGAAAAGGTAGTGGAGCACTCCTCTGTAATCTGTGGTTGCTGTGCCTTGGCTGATCCAGCAACACTCCAGATCGAAAAGTACCCATTTAAATGGTCCAATTAGAGGTAAGCCAAGTAGTTTTCAATCAGGTCCGGCTAGGCACGGACTGTAGCTATTGGATGCAGGCTTTGTGTGAAGCTGATTGGCTGACTATTTACCATGTCTGGTATATAAAGGCAAATGGTGTCATTTGTTTGTTTGACATGTACAGCATAGCTTGAAAAAGAGGCAACAAGCTTTGAAACGTCACTTTGACTGCTGTACTGATGCTTTGAGCAATAAAAGAGCTTATAATACAATTGGATGGTGCTGGCTTTTCTCTACCTACCACTAACTCTGACCGCACGCAGAGCTGCACTGATCACTCAGTGACAGGCAGTCCAGCCTCATCTCCCACAGACAGACGTAGCGCATCCAGCACAAAGCCGCCATCCATAGCGACCAAGACTACCAACAGAGACTTGTGGGGTCAGTTGATCTATATATTGAGAAGGTATGTTTTATGGGCTTTAAGGAGAATGTTGAGTGTACAGTGTATGTGCACAAGGATCTTGCTAGGGCTTTGCTTGAAAACTACGGTAGTTACTCTAAAGCAAGCTGGAGTGGTTGGAGAGTTTAATTAATACTGCAGAAAAAAAATTGAGAGTGATCTGTATTCATGGGGGCAAGAAAACATACCCTGTGGGGCCTGTGTCAATTGCCACTGACTGTAGTACAGTCATCAGAGTGGTAAGAAACCTGATATGCGAGATTATTGTGGGACAAGACTTCACATTGTTTTGTGAACTGTAAGAAAAAGTAAGGGGTAGTATTGTCTAATGCTGTGGGGAATGGCCTTGTCCTGGCAACTTTACCATTAGATGCCCATTCACAATTTCCTGGTCAAAAGGTTTCATAAATTGTGATAATCTATGATGTATCTAAATGTAAACATAGCCTGAGTGGTTCAAGGTAAGCTGCCCATGTCTTTTTCTGTTTTAGCATCTGCTCTGCTTCCCTCTGTGTTCATTGTCTGGTCCTGGAGAATGAATGCTGAAGATGAAGAAGAGGAGAAGACCAGTTACTGCAAGCAGATAATTCATTAGCTCTAAGCATTCCCTGTGTCACAGTTTGGAAGAAAATGCAGCAAGTATAGTTATAGAGATGCCATGACTTTTAGTTATACATCTGAACTGCAGATTTTCGCTAAGTGATCCCTGGGGTATTAGCAAATAAAATCAGGGCTTCATGCCCCAGGCAATAACTGCAGGGATGCTGATTTTTAAACATGCATATTTTTCACTGCAAATCTTCTTTTGAATCACTCTTGGAGCTCCGTATCCACTGGCTTCTGGTGTGGCTACTCGAGATAGAGAAAACCCCATGGCATGTTTCAGCAAGGGGGTGGGGCGGCAGACAAGGGGGGTGATTCAGAAGAATAATACCCGGCAGGAGAAGAGGACCCATTGAATTTGTAATTTATACTGGAGGTCCGCTTTAACATAGTCTAAGACTACACTTGGAGAAAAAAAAATTAACGTCTGTATATGTTTTTGGGGTGCAGGAGGAAACCTGGGTGTCTGAAGGAAACCAACATTTCCATATACTTATAGAGGTTCCTTTTCCTTGGATTAGATTCTCCTTTGGCACATTTTTTCAGCCTGAGGAAGTGGGCTAGTACCCACAAAATGTGTTGCCAGTACATATAATAAGATCGTTATTATTAGCAACTTATCTTCATTGAGGTAAGCCACCTTGTTTTTTTTTTCCTTTTATTGTTGTTAACTCCGTTTGATCATATCTTGGGCACCTGTCTTTATACTTATATGCATTCAACACATATATGAGGAAATATTTTAGGATCTTTTTATTTTTAATACCGTATTTTTGAAGATGAAGATTTTGAAACATAATATATTTTATATCCTCTTGCAGAAGTTGAGAACACGTGTTTTACTGTAATTTGTCTGTAACTATCATTAGGGCACAGGTAAATACAATGCTGAGCTGGGAATATTTTGAAGCCATTTCTAATAAAAGTGTTATTTTGCATTAGACACTTTTAATGCCACAGAATGTGCTTGCAGCTACGGTACGCTCACCTAGGGAGTTATAAATTGACGTAATCAAACACGCTAGACTAAGGGTGGCCCAGTAGCAGTGTGATTGATTCCATTCTGCTCCTGTGTGCTGCACAGCTTAGATAATTTGTAAATAGCTCATTCCTGCTGCAATTTTGGTTCTCATGAAGGTTTTAATGGAATCATTTTTCAGTGATGCAAATCCAGTCTTACTTATTGCAAAAACAATCTAGGACAGTTCTCTAAGGAGCTCATCTGTGAAGCAAAACGCACTTGGCATACTTTGGTAGCAAAAGCCGTGTGTGTTCAGCACTGGGCTGAATGATGATGAAGACAGAAATACTCTCTTGCAACTGATAAAACAGAATTTTGCTTTCTGGGTCAGCTAGTAAAATTTTGGCAGTGCAGCATCTACGTATTTGAAAACAGACTGAATGAATATCCAGCAGCCATTCACACAAACAGAAGGATAAGATTATTCATAACATCGTACGTTAGTAAATTGAAAGACATTTTACTTTGTATTTTTACAAAAATGGCAAATTTTGTTTAATGTTAAGTCTCACTATTGTAAATAGCATTGTGAAGTAATAAGCATCTATGCAGGATTTTAGACACCAACTTCAAAAAAAAGAAAGAAAACAAAATCAGCTTTTTTTTTTTTTTTTTTTGCTGCAGTGGTTCTTTAACAGTTAAAGAACCGCTTCAGCAAAAAAAAAAAAAAAAAAAAAAAAAAAAATAGGTAAGCAGTAAAATCTGCTAGACCAACGGTGCCCAACCTTTTTTTGTCCAAGGGCCGCACTTCATATCAGGATAAATTTCATGGGTCGGAACACATACATACAAAATTTAAATATAAATCTTTAATATTTTTCTGGTAACAGTTAACATGGTGTTGGAAAAATAAAGAAAAAGGCAAGCCAAGAATTGTTGTACTCGTCATTTGATGCCCATTTTCTAGGGTACCTGGGTGTATGTGCAGAGGGTTTCTGGGTGATCCTCTCGCCCAGCACAAGTGCTGTGTGAGCTGCGGGTAGTTGCAGCCCACTATTCAGCAGAAGACGGGGTCTCAATTAGTTGCCGTGGCCTAGCCTCGGGTGAAGGTTAGCGTGGAGCAAAGTTTTAGAGAGGCTCGCCCATTGGTTGCTGCAGGAACCTCCCTCCAATAGGAATAAGGCTGATTCCTATTGGAGGATGGTTCCTGCAGCAACCAATGGACGAGGGTCTCTAACTATTACAGCGCTACTGCGGAGAACGTGAGTACGCTGTGTAAATCTAGGACGCAATCCCCGATCCTCCTCCTCAGGACACTTCCGTGGGCCACAAAAGTCGGCATCGTGGGCCACAAATGGCCCACGGGCCATAGGTTGGGCACAGCTGTGCTAGACCATCTCCTCATAGGGGATTCTTAAGATTATATTTGGTTTTCAGAAACATTTCCTGAATGGTAGTTTAACTGACAAAATAGTAAGATACCAGCTAGCCTCCCTACTAAGTTGGATACTATTTTGTCAGTTAGACTTAGGAAATGATGTTCAGGAAATGCTTTTGAAAACAAAGAAAACCCTGAGAACCCCACATGAAGAAATTGACTACTTTATAACCTCTAAGACGTTGTAGTTTTTGAGAAAATTGATTTTGAATTCTTCAAAGAAAAAAATAATTTTAATGTCCGCAAAATGACATTCTGCAGCAGAATTGAAATGTCATTGCTCTGGGGCTTTCTATACTTAGTATAGCAAGTCCAGGGCTGGGAATCGGCTCAACATGTGCAGCGCTGTTCATCATCGGTCGTTGTTGCAGGGATTGACGCATGTGGAATTCTCCGGTATAGAGAGAATATGGCGCTGGATCATTTCCTGTTAGGACAGAGTAACCAAGCAGCTCGGAGTGACCCAAAACCACAAGAAAAGTATAGGGGACTAAAAGAGACCGAAAAGCCCTCCTACTAAAAATCAAAGCTTGGTGTGATTTGCCTTCTTAAAACAGAAGGAACTTGCGATAATTCAGCTTGAAGTGTGTAACTGTGGTTACCCACAATGCGCCGCTACAAAATAAGCAAATGATCTCTTTATGCCCCTGCATGTTTGGTTGATGTGGCTCTGTAAAATTTAAAGCTAAAGCCTTGCTATACACCTGTGGTTCTGGATGTAAGCCTGGTTTCAGGGGCAGTTACTCACTTATATCTGAATTCTTGTTAAGAATATGTTTGCATAAACAAGGCATGAATTTCAATTACCGCCATGCTGTAGGGGTTCAATTTCATGACCCTTTTGATCAGTCAAGTATTAGGAAACAGTTCTGCAATTCGCCTGCTTATGGCACTGCTGATGGTGGCACCGCCGTCAGTACTCAGTACTGAGCTGCATGCAGGTTAATTGGTCATCAGCAGCAGAGCAGTTGAAAAGGTCGCAAGGCGATTCCTGTTAAAAAGGGCACCTGCTGCAGGAACTGTGTCATCAAATATTTGTAGCACATGCCTGCTGTTTGTTGCCACAGTTTGTATAGCGGGAGCCCTGTTTTAGCAGGACGGGGTTAAGGTTAGGTGCCCATGGGGAAGGGGGAGGGGGTTAAGGTTAGTTGCACACCAGGGAGGTTAAAGAGACTCCGTAACAAAAATTGCATCCTGTTTTTTATCATCCTACAAGTTCCAAAAGCTATTCTAATGTGTTCTGGCTTACTGCAGCACTTTCTGCTATCACAGTCTCTGTAATAAATCAATGTATCTTTCCCTTGTCAGACTTGTCAGCCTGTGTCTGGAAGGCTGCCAAGTTCTTCAGTGTTGTGGTTCTGCTATGAATTCCCCATTCCAGGCCCATCTATGCACACTGCCTGTGTATTATTTAGATTAGAGCAGCTTCTCTCTTCTCTCTTATCTTTTACAAGCTGGATAAATCGTCCTCTGAGCTGGCTGGGCTTTCACATACTGAAGAATTACAGACAAGGGCAAAGCTGTTTGCAGGAGAAAAAAGAGCAGCCTGAAACTTCAGTGCATGGGAGAAAGAAACACACAAATGATCTCTTGAGATTCAAAAGGAAGGCTGTATACAGCCTGCTTGTGTATGGTTGTATTTTCTATGTGTGGACATACAGTACATCAACCTACTTCCTGTTTTGGTGGCCATTTTGTTTGTTTATAAACAAACTTTTTAAAACTGTTTTTAACCACTTTTAATGCGGCGAGGAGCGGCGAAATTGTGACAGAGGGTAATAGGAGATGTCCCCTAACGCACTGGTATGTTTACTTTTGTGCGATTTTAACAATACAGATTCTCTTTAAGATTAGTTGCACACCAGGAGGGGGGGTGTCTTTGTGAGAGTTGGAAGAGGTTAGTTCATAGTAAAATATCAGTAAATATTACCAATAGTTTACTACATGAATAAAGTAGTACCATATCATTACATTTACCAATATTCTACTACCGCCTATTTCCTGCGCCCTTTTCAACAGGCACCTTTATCAAATGTATATATCGGCAGGTGTCTCAGTGTTGCAGTGTTTCCTGATTAATTTTTCTCTTCCTTGCCTGTTTTCAGCCCTGATCTAGCTGTTTTGTTTGCCCCTAAATCCTTTTGTTTGATTGTTTCATTGTTCATTCTTATGCGGTAACTTTTCTCAATATTTTATATACACATTTCTATGAAAAAAACACTTGCATTTATTTCTCTGTGCCTCTCGCTCTATAAATTCTGGACACATTGGCACAGCTGTAATATTAGTAACTGCTGGTAAAAAAAAAAAAAAAACATAAATAAATGTCTATTCCAGCAGCTAACATTTGTTGTTCTCCATGTCCTCTTTACTGGAATACAACCCAATCTCATCATCATCAACACATTTAGCTGTTGACTGCCCTTCTCTATAATAAAGCAAGGTTAAGCAACGCAATTCACGATAGAGGCTCTCCCCTGTTTACCCCCTGAGTTCCCAACTCGAGCTGTGTTACATTATATACTATCAGTGTGGAAAGAATATCTGCTGTGAGAATTAATCAGTTTAAATTCACTTGTCGCTGTTAGAGAGCAATAGAACCACCACATACACCACCATCAGTGGCCAAGTCAGTTTCCCATCACAGGTCCTGCTGCTTCTGCTGCCTTTAGTTAATGTTTTTCAAAATTGGAAACCAAATGAACACCCTTCTGACCTTTTTGGTTGCTGCCAGTTGTTATCATGCTATTACAAGAATTACAAGTAGGACAGCTGCAGCAAGCTTATTTTGAACTTGATTCTATCTATCTATCTATCTATCTATCTATCTATCTATCTACCTACCTATCATTTTAAATATAGAAATGCTGATATTGTTATTATTATTATTGATCTTTTTTATTTACGAAACTACAGAAGCTCTGGTCAACTTAAGAAGATAGAGAATCCCGAATGGGATGGGGGCAAAAAGAGCAGCACCCAATAGGTAAGTAATGGCAAGTAAGTAATGGCACAAACTATTTTCAAAATGGAAAAATCACTGCTCAGATTGCTTTAACATGGGGACCCCCAGATACCCACCCACCAGGTGAAACTCATTTCCACAAAGAGTTAGAAGTTAAATAAAAAGATAAGAAGATAACCATGAGAAAAGTCCTTTAATATTTTTAATTAACTCAAAATACTTGAAATAAAAAAAATTGATTAATTATCCCACGCCAATATCTTTGGAAATGGTCCCATGGTAATAACCTCTGGGAAGTTGGTTGATGACAATGAAAACACGCACACACGTCCCTGAGGAAGAGGATTCCTATAGGTTTGCTACAGGACCGATGGACCAAACCAAACCAACTCCTCTTTGGGCACCTGATTCCAAGATGCAGCACCAGGTCAGGACGCTAATATCATCACACACTTCAGTGGTCACGTGGTGATGAATCGACGTTGAGTAGCCAAGGAAACACACGCTCTGGAGGAATTAGGTGATCAGTAGTGTCACCAGCCTCTCTTATGTTCTCCAGGTGCGCTTCTCTTCAAGACAGGTATCAGTACATTACTTTCTCCATTGCTTGACTTCTCCTCTCATTCTGCCTGCACCACCTGCTCTACCTTGTCACACTGTGCCCCAAGTGGTTACCCATTACGCCCCCCCCCCCCCCCCACTAAAGGTCTCTGACCCCAGCTACCAGCGGAGCCCCATTCAAGTAGCTAAAGAGCCACATTCCAACCACTTAACTATAGAAAATCAATTTTCTCAAAAACTACAAGGTCTTTATGGATTTTTTTCATGTTCCCACTATTCACCTTAAGATACCTGTCAAATTTAGTGAAGATGGCATTTATATGGGCTTTGCTATTAAGCACAGAAGTCGGCTGTATTGGCCTCAATTCTGGTAGGGTTATCAAACAAATTACCCCATGTATGGTAATTTACCTCATGAGGTAATGACATTTAACAATTCTGATAGGTTTTAGTCATGTTTACCTCATGTGGTAAATTTTTGTCATGAATTACCTCATGCAGTAAATTATGGGGTAATTTGTGTGGTATTTTACCTCAAAGCAGAATTCTCATGAAGAAAAGAGGGCGTGTAAGCACAAAATTTACCGTTCAGCTTAAGACCTGCCTGCACCTGGTCTTATCATCATTTCTGTAAGAAGTCATAGATGAAATGAGAGAGTGAGGTTACAGATGATCAATGAGATGCACATTTTTCCGAGTTGATGCAAGTTTATGCCATTTTTTTTTGCAAATATATGCAGCTTGAAAATGGACCAATCAGTTTAAACCCAGGTTGAAATTGATTGGTCCATTTTCAAACTGCACATATTTGTATAAAAGTTTGCATAAAGTTGCATCTACTCGGAAAAATGTGCATTTCATTGATCATCCCTAGTGAGTGTGCTGAGAATATGGGCCTAAAATGAGAGTGAGTGTGTTGAGAGTGAGGGCCTGAGGTTAGAGTGAGTGTTGAGAGTGAGGGGCTAAGGTTAGAGTGAGTTGTCCCAGTAATGGTTAACCAGCTATAGGTGCCACAGATAGGTAGGTCTGCCATAGGTGCCACAGTAGAGGTAGGTCTGCTATAAGTGCCACAGTAGAGGTAGGTCTGCTATAGGTGCCACAGGTAGGTCTGCTATAGGTGCCACAGTAGAGGTAGGTCTGCTATAGGTGCCACAGTAGAGGTAGGTCTGCTATAAGTGCCACAGTATAGGTAGGTCTGCTATAGGTGCCATAGTATAGCTATGTATAGGGGTAACAAGTGCCCCCATTATAGGTAAAAACAAAAGAAAACATTTATATTTTTTAAACCCTGTCTTCCTCACTCAGTTTTCCATCCCCCTTGCTCCTGATGTCTCCCACCTGATCCCCCCTCCCCGTCCTGATTCCCCTGAACCGCTGGGAGATAAGCATACTAATACTACTCACCAACATGGCTCTCTCCAGCGTTGATAGTGCACCCTCCTTCTCTGTACAGCTCCGGGCTTCCGCACAACCTGTATTCCAGAGAGGGACATATCGGTGGAAGAGAGCCTGATGGCATACAAGGGGAGGTTGAGCTGGCTCCAGTACATCACTTCCAAGCGAGCCCACTTTGGGATCAAGTCCTACATCCTCTGTGAGTCTTTAACAGGGTACATTTGGAACACTGTGCTGTACACCAGCAAGGGAACCAAATTCAGTCCCCGGTTCAGCAAGTATGGAGTGGCGACCTCTTCAGTGCTGTCCCTTGTGGAGCCACTACTGGACAAAGGCTACTGCATCACCACTGACAACTTTTATAGCTCCCTGGAACTTTTCAAGTTGCTGATAAAACATCGGACTGATGCCTACGGCACCGTTAGGCCAAACCGGCGGGAGATGCCAACAGCTTTTGCAAAGCAGAAGTTGAAAGCTGGGGACATAACTGCTTGGCAGAGGGGGAAGATGCTGGCTCTCTGCTGGCGAGATAAAAAAGACGTATCTCTCCTCTCCACAGTCCACAATACCTCCACTATCCCCACCCGAATGAGAGGAGGAAAAGAGGCTGATAAACCGCAAGTCGTGTTGGACTATAATCTGACGATGGGTGGAGTGGACAGAGCAGACCAGGCGGTGACCTTCTACCCCGCAGTCCGCAAACAACAAAAAAATATTATAAAAAAATATTCCGTCACCTCCTGGAGCAGAGTCTCTGGAATAGCTACATTCTGTTCAAGCAGCGCAGTGAAAGGCCACTTACACACGCGGACTACATATGGAGGATGTGTAAGTGCATCTGTTTGAAGTATCAGACTGCAACAGATGTCAGAACAGGGCACTGGGCCTCCTATATTGTTAACCTGGAGCGACTCACTGGTCGCCACTTCCCGGAATACATACCCCCACTACCAAAAAATCCACACCATGCAGGAAATGTGTGGTTTGCTGCTCCAAGACCGACGACAGGGCAAAAAAGTCAGGAGGGGGTCACGCATTTACTGCCCTGACTGTAATGTTGGACTCTGTGCAGTTCCCTGCTTTAAAATATATCATACACGAGAGGTATACTAGGTAACACATGTACATAATGTTTACAAATCTGCTGCCTTGTACAGTTTTCCTATTTTTTTCAGATTATTGATAAATTCAATTATTTCATCAAATTTGTGTTCTAGTCTTTTATTTATATGCATAATGTGTACCAAGCCTTTATTCTGACATCTTTTAATGAGTTAAGACTTTAGAATTGGGAGGTCCAAAATTCTTAAAAAACAATGTACCGCTTTTGACTCATAATTCCAAACAGAAATGCACCGCCAGGGAGGTTAATATGATAGTATTTAATAGGATCAAATTACACAATAACTTGTGTACCACTGAAACATGGTATTACTATTTTAATAAAGGTGTTAATTTACATTTTTGGTTTTTTAAGAAATATTTATTCAGTTCCTATACTGGAGCTAGAAATAGTATCCCCAAAGCATCAGTAAAGGACAGATGTTGTTATGCACAAGGAACATTAGACATAGCTTTCACAAAGACGATTTATTGGAAAGTGAGCCCATCATGTTAACATTAGAGCTTATGTTTGAAAGGGTCTGCAGAAAAGTAATTAAACATTTGAAAAAAAAAATCATTTTTTAATGAACTGTAACATAATTGCTATATATATAACATGTTAAACAAATAATTGTAATAATTATATTTAATACTTAAAATATAACAGAGATCCTCTCAGTCTACAGCAGATGAATAATGCCTTATGGAGGTAGATAGGGAGGGAAAGTAAATAAATCAAATGTAAGACTTTTCATTTTTAAATCTAGTGCTGCACTCTTATTGTGATTCCTGTTGATCTTAATTGCACATGCAAAACTAAACAAAGTTGTCCATGTGAAAAAAAACAGGTCAAACCAGAGGAATGTTTAATTAACTTGTATTAGGGATGTATGCCAAAAAATCAAAACATTAAAAACAAGTAAAATTCCCCAATCAATGTGTCAAGACTGCCCAAGATAAATAAAAAAATGAAAAAGAAAAAGTATGCGAACAATAATAGATCACAAAATAATCATTAAAGAGAACCCGAGGTGGGAATTACTTTTACTATTGGGGCACAGAGGCTGGTTGTGCGCACTAAGACCAGCCTCTGTTGCCCCATCGTGTGCCTCCATGTCCCCCCTGCTCGCCGCTATACCCCCCGCATTGCTGGCGACACGCAGCGTGTCGCCAGCTCAATGTTTACCTTGCGCTGTCAGTCAGCGCTGCTCCCCTGCCTCCTCCGCATCGGCACACCCGCCCGTGTCCCTTCCCTCCCGCTGATAGGAGGGAAGTGACGCGGCGGGTGGCGCCGATGCGGAGGAGGTGGGGGAGCGGCGCTGACAGACAGCGCAAGGTAAACATTGAGCTGGCGACACGCTGCGTGTCGCCAGCAATGCGGGGGGTATAGCGGCGAGCAGGGGGGACATGGAGGCACACGATGGGGCAACAGAGGCTGGTCTTAGTGCGCACAACCAGCCTCTGTGCCCCAATAGTAAAAGTAATTCCCACCTCGGGTTCTCTTTAAAAGTGTTTAAAATCCCAACAAATCTCTTATGTTTGCATCAGTATCCATTAATTAAAATCTAAAAAGAGAAAATGTATACACTTCATAGGCCTTATTGCCGTCCATAACAGTCCAAATAATTGATTAGGGGATTTTTACCTGTTTTTAATGTTTTTATTTTTGTGGATATGCTCCCAATCAAACTGAGTTAAACATTCTTCTGGTTTGTTATGTGTCAGTCCATTGAATTATAATTATGAAATCTTATACTCTACTATTTATGATGTTAATGGAACATCATTGGGGCGGGGGGTGTCTATGTACTTTAGAGACCTCAGTACAATCTTTTGAAGACATACCTCCTCCACCTGCCTCCAATGTCACACCACTATCAGCCAAAGCGTGCATTTATTTTAGTTTTACAGTTTTCAGAACAGATGTGTGCTCACAAAGATGTGTTTTAGTAAATGTATTTAAAAGCTTTTGCAGCACAACAACTGCTTTCCACTACTATTATTTCCATAAATATAGAGGCTACATTTGATGGTAAGCCTGCAACTGCTGTAAGGTCTGCCACCACAGAAAAGGACATTGGCAATGGATATTAATAGATCAGGGGCGTCTAGAAAGCAGAGGATGGCACAAAAGCTAGGAGTGGCCAAATAAAGTAAAGTGTTGAACTAAAATTATTTTTCTTCAGCTAGAACTGTTACTTAACAGGGTTTTCTCTTTCTAAAAAGTATGTATAACTGTTGTAGTGTTATTTTTTGGTTTTAGTTTTTTAAGTGATGTGTAAATTTAAATTACTAGCATGAAATAGTTCAGTACAGCAAATATTTAATGTGCTGTACTAAACGTTTGTTTGCCTCAATAAATGCTCATCATTATATACTGTACATAAAATATGCACCAGATACTTACCATTCATAATATTTTATTTAACAACTTAAATGAATCAAAATATTTATAAGCTTACCTCCCACCTCAAGGGACCTCATGTATGTTAAGTGCCTATGCTACCTAAAGGGATTTTAAAAATGAAGTTAATCAAATAATTAAGTTAACATTATGTACAAGAATATGATTTCTTTTTGTTCATATTTTGGCAGTCAAAGTTGTGTGTGTGTGTGTGTGGGGGGGGGGGGGGGAAGGGGGAGGTAGTTGAAAAATGTTTTAAAAGAAATCAATACAAATTTAAAAAAACGTACATTTTTAAAATATACATACTTTTACATTTTCTAGCAACTAATAAGAGAGATGATTGAGTGGTTTGTTGATCACATGACATGGCCACTTACAGTTATTGGTGAGAGATGCCACTCTGCTAACGGCAGGCTGCCGGATGCTGGGATCCATTTTGACTGGTGGGTCAGTGGGCTGAACAATATACAATTGCTCAGGGCCTTATTAGGAGGGGGGGGGGGGGAGTTGTGTTGGTGAAGGGGATTTGCCATTTATCTTTCTCTGTCTTTAGGTGGGTGATGGTACAATATATTCCCCTTGGGAAACTCCCCAAGATGGGAACAGCTATGTAGCAGGCTCCTTCTGGACAGTACTGGGGTACAGAGACCCATAAGACACGGTTACTCTTTTAGAGGGTCAGTGAACCACCTTCCCTTCTTCAAGTTGAGTAATGAGCTCTGCTGATATTATAAAGCTGATCCGATCCATGGCCGAACCCCCTGGTTGTGTGTCACCCGGACAGATTAGTACAATGGGACACTAATGGCCAGAGGTGGGACAAGGTCCTCCAGCACCCAAGGCTGAGACACCAAAGTGCGCCCCTCCATCCCTCCCACCCCAGCCGTCACACACTCATTGCTATTACACTAAGAGGTGCCACAGGGCCCACAACCTCCCCAACACCTTAATATCTAGTTATCTGGCTTGCAGTCACTGCTATGTATCCCCTTTTCTTATTTCTTTCTGCTTCAAACACAATTAGGAATGACAGCTGAATGAATTGTGCGCCCCCTCCTACACTGCGCCCCGAGGCTGGAGCCTCTCCAGCCTATGCCTCGGCCCGGCCCTGCTAATGGCTATTGATGTCCCTCTCTCCAGTATCTGTCTTGAAGAATGCTTTGTTGACCTCAGATATGTGTGTTCGGCAGGCATCTCAAATCTGCGGGGTGGCACGCATACGAACAATTTAAATATAATACTGATCCACTAGATTGCACTTTTACTAGATGAGAGTCGTTCTCCCAAATAGTGTTTCTCAACATTTTATTGTTATGTACCCCTTTTAAAACCCTGTACTCACCAAGTACCCCTTAGCATAGTAAACAATTTCACAAGTACTCCTTGACAAATATATATTTATTCGTAGTACATGATAATTGGCTCTAAACAATTTCCAAGCATTTACTATTATTGTTTTTAATTATCTAAAATACTATTTTGGTGTTGTTAAAATATGATTTATCATTTTTTAAAACTCTAAATTTGTTATTCTTGGCTAAGTATATCAAGCCAGAGTACCCCCTTTAACCATTAGAAGTACCCCCTCCCTGGGGTACGCGTACCACATGTTGAGAACCTAGATGCTAGAGGAATCAACAATTTCCTTAGTCTACAGAATAATACCTTTATTAATGGAAATTTTAACAAGGATGGATCAACACCATACAATCAATTTAATCAAGCAATAAATTAGTCCAGAGTGCGCTAAAGGGCTGAACTCAATCTAACAATAGAAACAAGGAAAAGATGCCCCCTTAAAAAAGCACCACACTGACCAAAATTATAATGTAAATACAAAATACAATAGCCTTTATGAATTCCAACCACAAAAAAAGTTAAATACAACTAAAAACCACTTAACGTGATA
Organism: Hyperolius riggenbachi; assembly: GCF_040937935.1. Classification (NCBI taxonomy): domain Eukaryota; kingdom Metazoa; phylum Chordata; class Amphibia; order Anura; family Hyperoliidae; genus Hyperolius; species Hyperolius riggenbachi. The sequence continues at coordinate 135,776,089 of NC_090652.1, read as the reverse complement.
TATCTGGAGTCCATGATAATAAATTGAAGTAATAATATTAGAATAATGATCATTGCCCTCTCCAGATAAATGAAGATACCTATACAGTATGTCACATTAATGTACAAAACAGGAAAGTGTATATACAGTATATATACAGTGGGTATTGAGATTATATTTATTGAGATCATCATTTTTTTCTCTTGAAATTTGCACTTCATTTTACCTCATAATTGTGGATATACATATATTTATATATTGTTGTATGGGCTACTTTGCATGTGTCACTGTATATGTGTATACATATATACAGTATATACATATATACTGTATATATATATTTACCTGTTTGTGCATTGATGTGACATATATTTATCTCTATTTATCTGGAGAGGGGAATGTGCATTATTCTAATATTATTACATTAATTTATTATCATGAACACCAGATATATCACGTTTAGGGATTTTGAATTGTTTTTAACGTTTTTTTGTGATTGGAATTCAATAAAGGTGTTTTGTATTTAAATTATAATTTTGGTCAGTGTGGTGCTTTTGTAAGGTGCATCTTTGCCTTGTTTCTGTTTAACCACTTCAGGACCACAGTCTTTTCGCCCCTTAAGGACCGGCCACTTTTTTTCCATTCAGACCACTGCAGCTTTCACGGTTTATTGCTCGCTCATACAACCTACCACCTAAATGAATTTTGGCTCCTTTTCTTGTCACTAATAAAGCTTTCTTTTGGTGCGATTTGATTGCTCCTGCGATTTTTACTTTTTATTATATTCAGCAAAAAAGACATGAATTTTGGCAAAAAAATGATTTTTTTAACTTTCTGTGCTGACATTTTTCAAATAAAGTAAAATTTCTGTATACATGCAGCGCGAAAAATGTGGACAAACATGTTTTTGATAAAAAAAAAAACATTCAGTGTATATTTATTGGTTTGGGTAAAAGTTATAGCGTTTACAAACTATGGTGCAAAAAGTGAATTTTCCCATTTTCAAGCATCTATGACTTTTCTGACCCCCTGTCATGTTTCATGAGGGGCTAGAATTCCAGGATAGTATAAATACCCCCCAAATGACCCCATTTTGGAAAGAAGACATCCCAAAGTATTCACTGAGAGGCATAGTGAGTTCATAGAAGATATTATTTTTTGTCACAAGTAAGCGGAAAATGACACTTTGTGACAAAAAAAAAAAAAAAAAAAAGTTTCCATTTCTGCTAACTTGCGACAAAAAAAAATGAAATCTGCCACGGACTCACTATGCTCCTCTCTGAATACCTTGAAGTGTCTACTTTCCAAAATGGGGTCATTTGTGGGGTGTGTTTACTGTCCTGACATTTTGGGGGGTGCTAAATTGTAAGCACCCCTGTAAAGCCTAAAGGTGCTCATTGGACTTTGGACCCCTTAGCGCAGTTAGGCTGCAAAAAAGTGCCACACATGTGGTATTGCCATACTCAGTAGAAGTACTATAATGTGTTTTGGGGTGTATTTTTACACATACCCATGCTGGGTGGGAGAAATATCTCTGTAAATGACAATGTTTTCACTTTTTTTACACACAATTGTCCATTTACAGAGTTATTTCTCCCACCCAGCATAGGTATGTGTAAAAATACACCCCAAAACACATTATACTACTTCTCCCGAGTACGGCGATACCACATGTGTGGCACTTTTTTGCACCCTAACTGCGCTAAAGGGCCCAAAGTCCAATGAGTACCTTTAGGATTTCACAGGTCATTTTGCGGAATTTGATTTCCAGACTACTCCTCACGGTTTAGGGCCCCTAAAATGCCAGGGCAGTATAGGAACCCCACAAATGACCCCATTTTAGAAAGAAGACACCCCAAGGTATTCCGTTAGGAGTATGGTGAGTTCATAGAAGATTTTATTTTTTGTCAAAAGTTAGCGGAAAATTGATTTTTATTGTTTTTTTCACAAAGTGTCATTTTCCACTAACTTGTGCCAAAAAATAAAATCTTCTATGAACTTACCATACTCCTAACGGAATACCTTGGGGTGTCTTCTTTCTAAAATGGGGTCATTTGTGGGGTTCCTATACTGCCCTGGCATTTTAGGGGCCCTAAACCGTGAGGAGTAGTCTGGAAATCAAATTCCGCAAAATGACCTGTGAAATCCTAAAGATACTCATTGGACTTTGGGCCCTTTAGCGCAGTTAGGGTGCAAAAAAGTGCCACACATGTGGTATCGCCGTACTCGGGAGAAGTAGTACAATGTGTTTTGGGGTGTATTTTTACACATACCCATGCTGGGTGGGAGAAATAACTCTGTAAATGGACAATTGTGTGTAAAAAAATCTAAAGATTGTCATTTACAGAGGTATTTCTCCCACCCAGCATGGGTATGTGTAAAAATACAACCCAAAACACATTATACTACTTCTCCCGAGTACGGCAATACCACATGTGTGGCACTTTTTTGCACCCTAACTGCGCTAAAGGGCCCAAAGTCCAATGAGTACCTTTAGGATTTCACAGGTCATTTTGCGGAATTTGATTTCCAGACTACTCCTCACGGTTTAGGGCCCCTAAAATGCCAGGGCAGTATAGGAACCCCACAAATGACCCCATTTTAGAAAGAAGACACCCCAAGGTATTCCGTTAGGAGTATGGTGAGTTCATAGAAGATTTTATTTTTTGTCACAAGTTAGTGGAAAATGACACTTTATGAAAAAAACAATAAAAATCAATTTTCCGCTAACTTTTGACAAAAAATAAAATCTTCTGTGAACTTACCATACTCCTAACGGAATACCTTGGGGTGTCTTCTTTCTAAAATGGGGTCATTTGTGGGGTTCCTATACTGCCCTGGCATTTTAGGGGCCCTAAACCGTAAGGAGTAGTCTGGAAATCAAATTCCGCAAAATGACCTGTGAAATCCTAAAGATACTCATTGGACTTTGGGCCCTTTAGCGCAGTTAGGGTGCAAAAAAGTGCCACACATGTGGTATCGCCGTACTCGGGAGAAGTAGTACAATGTGTTTTGGGGTGTATTTTTACACATACCCATGCTGGGTGGGAGAAATAACTCTGTAAATGGACAATTGTGTGTAAAAAAATCAAAAGATTGTCATTTACAGAGGTATTTCTCCCACCCAGCATGGGTATGTGTAAAAATACACCCCAAAACACATTATACTACTTCTCCCGTGTTCGGCAATACCACATGTGTGGCACTTTTTTGCACCCTAACTGCGCTAAAGGGCCCAAAGTCCAATGAGTACCTTTAGGATTTCACAGGTCATTTTGCGGAATTTGATTTCCAGACTACTCCTCACGGTTTAGGGCCCCTAAAATGCCAGGGCAGTATAGGAACCCCACAAATGACCCCATTTTAGAAAGAAGACACCCCAAGGTATTCCGTTAGGAGTATGGTGAGTTCATAGAAGATTTTATTTTTTGTCACAAGTTAGTGGAAAATGACACTTTGTGAAAAAAACAATAAAAATCAATTTTCCGCTAACTTTTGACAAAAAATAAAATCTTCTATGAACTCACCATACTCCTAACGGAATACCTTGGGGTGTCTTCTTTCTAAAATGGGGTCATTTGTGGGGTTCCTATACTGCCCTGGCATTTTAGGGGCCCTAAACCGTAAGGAGTAGTCTGGAAATCAAATTCCGCAAAATGACCTGTGAAATCCTAAAGATACTCATTGGACTTTGGGCCCTTTAGCGCAGTTAGGGTGCAAAAAAGTGCCACACATGTGGTATCGCCGTACTCGGGAAAAGTAGTACAATGTGTTTTGGGGTGTATTTTTACACATACCCATGCTGGGTGGGAGAAATAGCTCTGTAAATGGACAATTGTGTGTAAAAAAATCAAAAGATTGTCATTTACAGAGGTATTTCTCCCACCCAGCATGGGTATGTGTAAAAATACACCCCAAACCACATTATACTACTTCTCCCGAGTACGGCGATACCACATGTGTGGCACTTTTTTGCACCCTAACTGCGCTAAGGGGCCCAGAGTCCAATGAGTACCTTTAGGCTTTACAGGGGTGCTCAAAATTTAGCACCCCGCCCACTTGCCAGGACAGTTAACAAACCCCACAAATGACCCCATTTTGGAAAGAATACACGCTAAGGTATTCCATGAGGGCCATGGTGAGTTCATAGAAAATTTTATTTTTTGTCACAAGTTAGCGGAAAATGACATTTTGTGAAAAAAAACAAAAAACCACAATTTCTGCTAACTTGTGACAAAAAATAAAACATTCTATGAACTCACCATGCACCTCACGGAATACTTTGGGGTGTCCTCTTTCCAAAATGGCATCATTCGTGGGGTCTGTCCTGGCATTTTAGGGTCTCTGCAATCATTACATGTATGGCCAGTATTAGGAGTTTCTGCTATACTCCTTATATTGGGCATAAGGGTAATGCACTGTGGGCTGAAAGGAAAAATGAACGTCAAACAATCAATCAATGTGGATGAAAAAATATCTGCCAAAAAATTTGAAAAAAAAAAAAAAAAAGAGAGGAGGAAGGCGTCTGCCAGGACATAGGAGCTGCCGCCCCAAAAATCCAAACCCACCAGCTCGTATGCCCTGGCAAACCTGATTTATCCATTCACACCGATCGATGTGGATGAACAAATCATTGCCAGAGTTCTTTTTTGATACAAAGTGTTTGCCAAAGCATATGAATCCCCAACACCACTCCTCGGCCCATATGCCTCGGCAAACGTATCTTTTTGACTGCGGAGGAGAAATCTCGTCCTGCAGCGCTGCATGCACCGACTTGTGTGTAAGCTGACAGACGCGCAATGTTCTGTCAGGATGCACCATCAGTGCTGCAGCTGATTGGTCAGTCTGGATAGAAAAAAAGAGAGAAGAAAAAAAGACAAAACAATACAAAAAGGAGGGGAAGGCGTCTGCCAGGACATAGGAGCTGCCGCCCCAAAAATCCAAACCCACCAGCTCGTATGCCCTGGCAAACCTGATTTATCCATTCACACCGACCGATGTGGATGAACAAATCATTGCCAGAGTTCTTTTTTGATACAAAGTGTTTGCCAAAGCATATGAATCCCCAACACCACTCCTCGGCCCATATGCCTCGGCAAACGTATCTTTTTGACTGCGGAGGAGAAATCTCGTCCTGCAGCGCTGCATGCACCGACTTGTGTGTAAGCTGACAGACGCGCAATGTTCTGTCAGGATGCACCATCAGTGCTGCAGCTGATTGGTCAGTCTGGATAGAAAAAAAGAGAGAAGAAAAAAAGACAAAACAATACAAAAAGGAGGGGAAGGCGTCTGCCAGGACATAGGAGCTGCCGCCCCAAAAATCCAAACCCACCAGCTCGTATGCCCTGGCAAACCTGATTTATCCATTCACACCGATCGATGTGGATGAACAAATCATTGCCAGAGTTCTTTTTTGATACAAAGTGTTTGCCAAAGCATATGAATCCCCAACACCACTCCTCGGCCCATATGCCTCGGCAAACGTATCTTTTTGACTGCGGAGGAGAAATCTCGTCCTGCAGCGCTGCATGCACCGACTTGTGTGTAAGCTGACAGACGCGCAATGTTCTGTCAGGATGCACCATCAGTGCTGCAGCTGATTGGTCAGTCTGGATAGAAAAAAAGAGAGAAGAAAAAAAGACAAAACAATACAAAAAGGAGGGGAAGGCGTCTGCCAGGACATAGGAGCTGCCGCCCCAAAAATCCAAACCCACCAGCTCGTATGCCCTGGCAAACCTGATTTATCCATTCACACCGACCGATGTGGATGAACAAATCATTGCCAGAGTTCTTTTTTGATACAAAGTGTTTGCCAAAGCATATGAATCCCCAACACCACTCCTCGGCCCATATGCCTCGGCAAACGTATCTTTTTGACTGCGGAGGAGAAATCTCGTCCTGCAGCGCTGCATGCACCGACTTGTGTGTAAGCTGACAGACGCGCAATGTTCTGTCAGGATGCACCATCAGTACTGCAGCTGGTTAGTCGTTCGCTCGGTCCACCTGGAAGGTTATTGGATGGAAAAAGAGAAAAAAAAATACAAAAAAACCCAAAAAACAAGCAAGCAGCAAAGCAATTACTTCATTAACATTAATAACCTTTGAACTTTTTTACTTAAAAACTTAACATTGCAAACCAAACATTAACTTCTTTGCTTACCTGTTTTTTGTTTTTTTTTTGTTTTTTTTAACTTACCTCCCGAGGACAAACCTCTCCTCCCCCATGGAACAATGTGCGAAGTGCAAATCGCACAGAGTTGTGGCGAAATACATTACGCAATTTGTCCCAAGTGAAAGGAGAGGTTTCTGGCAGCCCTGTGTATTAGGGTCCCTGGAAACCCGATGTTTGGTTTCACACTGCATATTGACATATCCGGTGGGTCGAGCCCGCCGCACCGTATCGTCCAAAACAGACCTTCAGACAATACCACAAGAGTAGCATTCGGCCTAGTAATGGACTGCGTCGCCATAGACTAACATGACTTCCGGGCCGATCGATATTGCCACAGAAGCCACGCAGTAACGTAGGCATGCACTAGCGTTAAGTCAAGCACTTCCGGCGTAGGGGGGGACCGCAAAGTGTGACTTTTGCTAGGCATTTTGCCCCAACGCATCGCAGCAGTGTGAAATAGCACTGAGAGACCCTTGTGTGCCTACCGCTGTGTGTGGAGTTCCCTACTCTCTAATAGTGTACCTGCTCGTGGTACCTCTCAAAACACTCCCCTAGGCATAGGCCAGGCTGGTCAGGACAGGTGGGACAATAAACGGTGGTGTCACGCCTTATTCCAGCCCTGCTGCAGACACGACAGCGTTTTCTTCGGATTCGTTGACCTGGGGTAGTCGGAATTGGATAGGCGTAATGCCTTCCATGCAGCCGGCTAGTTGCATCTTGGGGTTGGGCCACGGCACCTCCTGGATACAGGAGTTCCATCATGATCTGTTTATTAAATTGAATAAACGATCCAGTTCTCCCAGCCTTACTGTAGAGAACAAAGCTGTTGTAAATTGCCAATTGAATGAGGTAAAGAGACACTTTTTTATACCAGCGTCTTGTTTTTCGGGAAACTAAATAGGGCGCTAACCTCTGGTCATTGAAGTCCACCCCTCCCATGTTAGTATTATACTCGTGGACGACAAGGGGTTTTTCAATGACCTCAGTTCGCCGTTGAATTTCAACTGTCGTGTCTGCGTGAATGGTGGACAGGAAGTAAACCTCCCTCTTGTCCTTCCATTTCACCGCGAGCAGGTCGTCAGCACACAAGGCGGCCCTCTGCCCCCGCTTAAGTCTGGTGGTAATGAGCCGTTGGGGGAAGCCCCGGCGACTAGGCCGCACGGTGCCACAGCATCGGATTTTTTCTATTTTTAAGTGCTGAAAGAGGGCCACACTTGTGTAATAATTGTCCACAAAAAGATGGTACCCCTTCTGGAACAAGGGTGACACCAAGTCCCACACAACCTTTCCACTGCTCCCCAGGTAGTCAGGGCATCCGACCGGCTCCAATTTGGAGTCTTTTCCCTCATAGACCCTAAAATAAGATGTATAGCCTGTGGCCCTTTCACAGAGCTTATACAGTTTCACCCCATACCGGGCGCGCTTGTTTGGGATGTACTGTTTGATGCGAAGGCGCCCGGTAAAGCGTATGAGGGACTCGTCTACGCAGATGTCCTGGTCAGGGGTATAAGCATCTGCAAATCTGGATGACAGGTGGTCTATGAGGGGTCGAATTTTGTGGAGCCGGTCAAAATCAGGGTGGTCACTTCGATGACAGGTTTCGTTGTCATTGAAGTGCAGGAAGCGCAGGATGTTCTCAAATCGTGTCCTGGACATGGCAGCAGAGTACAGGGGAACATGATGTGCTGGGTCCGTAGACCAATAAGACCGCAACACATTCTGCTTTACTAGTCCCGTGTGAAGGAGAAGGCCCAAAAAAATTTTCATTTCGGAAACTTGGACTGGTTTCCACCGAAAAGGCTGGGCAAGGAACTTTTCCGGATTGGCGGTTATATATTGTGTGGCCTTACGGTTGGTCTCTGCCACAATTAAGTCCAAGAGATCCTGGGTGAAGAACAGATAGAAAAAGTCTAGGGCCGATCCTAGATTATCTGTCTCCACCTGGACTCCAGACTGGGCGGTGAAAGGGGGAAGTACGGGTGCGGCGGAATCAGGGGATTGCCAATTTGGGTTTGCCAGCACCTCTGGTAAATTAGGGGTAGTACGGGCCCGTCTTCTTGGTGGCTGCGACTGGGATCTTACTGCACGTGCCACCGAACCAGTTTCAACTTCCATGCTGGTGCTCGCCACTTCACCAGGGTCTACGGAAGTACTGGTGCTAGGTCCAGGAGATGTTGTGCTGCTGGTGCCTGCCCCACCATGAAATCTCAGACCAGCACGAACACCACTCTGCTGCCCTTGAGGCTGATCCTGCGCCACCTGCGGTCCAACAACATGGGGTGTGGTACGCCTGGCTTTAGCCGGGACCTCAACCTCATCATCACTATCGGTCAGTGAGCCACTGCTCAATTCAGGTTCAAACTCTGACCCGGAAGATTCATCAAATGAGGCGTCCCAATCGTCCTCATCCGACTGGGCCATGTACCTGAGAACCTCATCATCGGAATACCCCTTTCTTGCCATGGTGGGCTGCTAAATTTAGGGGGTATTCCTCTGAGACTACCCAGAAAAAAAGAGCACCTACCTAGCAAAAGGGAGTATTTGAGAGGTAGAAAGCTGTGGTCACTGAGTTTTGATAAAAAAATAAATCAAAACTGAGGTTTACAGTGCCACAGCTATTGTACAGTGTTTTTTGCAGTGATCAGAAAAAAAATTCTGTCACTGCGGTGGGGCGGGCTGAACGCAAGTGCAGGCGAACGATCAGGCCTGATCGGGCAAACACTGCGTTTTTTTTGTGGATCCTAGTGACCCTAATAGATCTGACTGCGATCAGTAATGATCACTTACAGATACTATATAGTACCAATGTTGATTAGCGACAGTGATGACGCTAATTAGTGACTGTGGTGCAGTGGGCTGAGCACTAACTGACACTTACAAAGGGGCCTAGCTAACTGGCCTAACTGCTAACACTAGTGATACTAAAAAAGTGACAGTTTTCACTGATCACTGTTTTTAGATCACTAGGATAGTGACAGGGGGGTGGTGGTGAGTGGGGAATCAGAGGCAATCAGAAACAATCACAGGACAATCAAAGGCAATCGCAGGCCAATCACAGGGCACTCAATTCACGGGACAATCAAAGGCAATCACGGGACAATCAAAGCCAATCACAGGCCAATCACGGGACAATCACGGGACAATCACGGGACAATCACGGGACAATCAAATACAATTACAGCACAATCAAATTGAATGTCAGCACAATGAAATTGAATGTCAGCACAATCAAATGCAATTACAGCACAATCAAATACAATGCACTGGGAAGGTGATTGGGGGGGGGGGGGGAGGGGGGGGGGGGTCTGAGGGCGATCAGAGGGTGTGGGGGGTTGACTAGGTGTCCGCACGGGGCAGACTGGGTCCTGATCTGGTGGGTGGCAGACACAGGGGGTGACGATAGGAGATCAGTGAGGGATTACAGGGGAGAATAGATGTAAACAATGCACTGGGGAGGTTATCAGCAGGGGGGGGGGCTGAGGGCAATCTGAGGGTCTGGGTGGGTGATCAGGTGCCCCCAAGGGACAGTTTAGGGTCTGCGCTGATGGGTGGTGGTGACAAGGGGTGATAGACAGGTGATAGATGGGTGATAGACAGGTGATCAGTGGGTAAGGCAGCTATATAGCTGTATACAGCATACAGGGGGGTGGTCTGGGAGGGGGGTCTGGGGGGGATCTGAGGGTAGGGGGGGTGATCAGGGGACCCTAGGGGGCAGTTAGGGACCTAACCTAGAGGATAGCGTCCCTAGATAGTGACAGGGAGTGATTGATGGGTTTTTAGGTGGGTGGTGGGGTGCAGATACTGGTGTGCTGGGGTGGTCAGGGGGGGTTCTGAGGGCTGGGGTGGGCGATCGGGGGGTCTGTGTGGGGCAAAGTGTGATTTTTTAGCACTTAGCTAATGGCTGCCGTCCTCTCTGATGGTCGCACGACGAGTGACCATCAGCGGAGGAGGCAGCCAGTATAATACACTTTGTTACCATAACAAAGTGTATTATACACTCTGATTGGCCGGATCGCGGAGGTTTGAAACCCGCCGGCGCTGCTGATTGGCCGGCGGGTTTCCGAGTAGGGTGGGCGGAGCCTATTGCCGGCGGCGATCGCGTCATTGATGACGCGATCGCCGCACAGCCGCCGCTGATGCCGCCCCCGCCGATGGGCGTATTGCGGTCGTTTGGGACCGGTCTTTGCCGCCGCCCATCGGCTGGGGGCGGTCCTCAAGTGGTTAATACCTTCAGTATATGACATGTATGTAGAAGCTGTTAATAACTGTTATAATTCACCTTTTTCCGGCACCAGCAAACTCATCATCAAGAGTTGCAAACACGACTCATCACAGCAAGCAGGAGATAGACTTTTCTCAGGCTTCTTCAATATTCAAGGAGTTTAATCAGGAAGCAGAAATACAGATATAGTTCATCATATCTTAGCAAAGCAAAGTCTTCTGTTTAAGTTCTTGGCGTTACAGCTCTTGACTAAACTTCCTCCTGAATGTTAGTCAGTTACCTTCTTTCTAAACTACGTTACATCTTCTAGACTACCTATGTACAGCACACATTATATCAGATTACATAGAGAAAGGAAAATCATTAGGTGTTCCAGTCAGCATCTAGGTAGCATGAAGTAGAAAGCAGAGCAGGAATCAGAGACCCCCCTGTCCGCCCATCCCGGGTCTTTAATACCGACTAGGAAAGAGTTAAATGTGACCTCATCTTCGCCCTCCCACAGACCAGACTATTGGCTGAGCCCCCTCGTGGTGTCATAATACCCACCTACTCGATTAATATTTAATGTCACTTTTCTCTTACTTACTGGAATTTGGTATTTAGAAAACATGGCCTATGTTTACTGTTCTTGTGGTGTACATGTTGAGGTCAGTGCAGGCCTGTGGCCTTCTTTCAGGAACATGTTCTCGGTATCTGCGTGTATCATCTGCTACACGCAGACACCGAGATGCTTCTGCCTGCATCACAAGAAATGCTATTTATTTTAAAGGCATACTCTGCGGACAAACCTTTTACATAAACCTCAGGCCAAATAACTGAGGCCTACTTAAATTATAACAGAAGCCTCCCTTCTTTTTTGCACACCGGGCACTGTTACTACTAATGGAGTCAGATAGATGTAATAAACATCTCTTTTCAACCGCCCAAATTTAAATCACATATTTAAATTCCAACTGTTTGAAATGTGTACAAATCTAGAGTGCTTTACTATTCGCCAGCTATTCTCCATGGATAGTTGGATACAGCCTATGGGTGGGTGCAAACAGTCATAAGGTGCTTTGAAATTCACCAGCTCCCAGCATTGAATTCCATACATCTATTATATAATCTGACCCTATATCTAACTGGCTTATTATAGTGTTGCACATTCTGAGATACTGCAAGGTTGCTAATACTGATGTTGCTGATCATGTAGATGTTTATGGTGAGCCACTCTGAGCACTTAAGATGGATAGTCTGTTAGAACGCTCGACTATAACCTGCTGCAAGTTTGTTGCGACTCTATGGCCTCAGTTATTATTCTCTCCTACATGTTTATAGGTGTTAACAGTAAGATTATCATACATTTGAGTCAACTGAGTTGTTATGGCCTGCATCAACTATAGAAATACATCTATTCCTCATATTGGCCTCCTATGGATACACATTTCTTTGTACATATTACTACTGTATCTTTACAGGGATAGCCTATACCCTATTCTGGATATGGAACCCAGTCCCTAGGCAATCCCTCCCTCTTTTACTCTGTTCCTCTCTGCAACGTATCTGTAACTTTTTCTAGACTGCCTATATCTGGGTTTTTGACACTAAATTCTATTACTGGGCATTATCCTTTCCTCTGCTCCACCTTCTCATACAACTACCGGAACTCAACTCCAGATTGTCTATACCTCGGTCTATAGCATTCAACCCTATTACTGGGCAATTCCTGTATCTGTCCTGTTCTGTTTCTCTCTATCACTAAAACTATCTACACATACAATGCCAATACCCCGGTTCTAGATATCAAACCCCGAAACTGGGCATCTCACTCCTTCGTCCTCTCCTACTTTCTTTTTCTCTATGACCTCCAATACCTGTGTTGTACAGACTACCTATATTCATATATGCAAAGCTAACTCCTATTACTAAACAATCCCAATGGCTGAAAAACAACTGCTCCTGTTGCTCAATATACCCCCCAAAAAGAGGTCTACACAAAGGATATGTTATGATGATCTTGATTATTGTTTAACTGTTGACTTAAATGTTAACATTTATATTTCTATTAGTCCACATCTTTTTGAGCAAATTAAATACTGGTAACCCCAGATTTGCTGGGTGCAGCTGGGCAGCGGACCTCCTATAGCTGTCGCATACCCCCCCCCCCCACCCCCCACCCCCCCAGAAATAGACTACCATCTAGTGTATTCCGTCCATTTAATAGGCTAAATTGATCATATATACTGTATGCAAGTTAGTGGACCGATATCTTCTGTGATTAGTTTCCAAGTAAAGATGTAGGGTGGGGGGATTTAGAGGAATCCTCAGAGATGTTGCTGAGGATACAGTTAAGTATTAACAATTCTGTACAATCTACAATATGTAATGGTTCTTCTCTCTGCTATTTTCTCTCTCTTTTCTCACTCTCTTCGTTCTTCTTTCATTCTGGCTTCCAGGTCCTGCTCCTCCCATGAAATGGTGAGTACTCTCCCGAGTCTGTCCATAGGCTGATATATATTTTATAGTTGGAAGGCTAGAGGCTTGAACTCTAAATACAAGACATCCCTAATATTTAAATTCCTAACAAAATATACATCACAAATTAGCATCTTAGTAAAAACCCATTTAATAGGAGATTAAAGCCCTGCATAGACCTCCTGGGTGGGTCAAGGATACCAATCTGCATACTCCTGTTAATCTAGAGGGTCGAGCACACAGGAGGCCTGGTACACAGGAGCACAGGAGGCCTGGTTAACAGGAGCCTACTGTTCCAATTTATGTTAGTAAAAAAGGATGACAAAGTCAGCTTTGTCATATTACACTGTATGATAAATGGCACCCAGTATACTATTGTGGGATTATACCTACTTTCTCCATTTTGAGTCATGTTCGACTACCAACATATTAATCATGGCCAATTTAACTTAATAAGCAACCCCCACCTAGACAGATCCTGTGCCACAGACAGTCAAGGTCTCCCAAGATGAGCACAAGAGTGGGGCCCCACAGACCTATGGAGGTGGAAAAACCCAGTACTACACAATACATATACTATCTGGTTGTCCATAAATCCTTCACAAGGATTGGCGTGCCCTTTGGCTCTACAACTATTCTCCCCACTATCCATAATGTGGACATGCCTCCAAAGGGCCTGTCTGACCATGCCCCTTTCAGAGTATGGTTGCAAATCTTGGTCAAATAAACAGATAGGCAATGGAGGATCTCCCAGTTCTAGATCTCTGATCCCAGTATAGAAACTACAATCCAAAATTTTGCCCAATCATACTCGGCTCATAATGAGGACTCAGGCAATTACATGGTGTACAGCCAAAGCTGTGTTGCAGGGAGAATTCATGTAAGGCATAAAAACCACCAAATTCTCTATAATAAAACCCTACTGTCGCTGCGTCCAGCAGCTGTCACTGTGTCCCTGTTTTTTTTTATACTGCACATGTGCGCAGTAACGGACAGCTGGACGGGACCAGGGAGCAAGGTGGGTGGACGGGCGAGCGGCGGATGCATGCGCACAGACTGCCGCCAGCGGCGGTGGTAGAAAAAAGACCTAGAGCCTGTTTTTAAATGGGCTTAGGTCCGCTAGTGTAATAATAAACAATAATGGAGTGATCTAAAAACTGTGGCCTACAGAGCGGAAGCTCAGTATGTGGCAAAAAAACTCCTGACTCATACATAGCATGGCAACAGGTTACTAGACATCTTAAACTTCATATAGCAGAGGCTAAAGCTGGCCACTAATGGTCCAATTTCTAGCGAAAAATCGTTCAAGTGATCAGAAATTCTGATCGGATTGGTTGTAAATAATCTCAGTTGATGGGCACAATCCATAATGAACGATTATAAAAACAATCGTCCAATTGAATTTTCGTCTAACCAAAATTTGGATTTTCTTGTTGGTCGTGATAGATAGGAAGCAATGATTGGTTATGGTTGATGGTGTAGTGAACGATTTTTCGTCCGATCAGAATTTCTGATCGCTTGAACGATTTTTCACTAGAAATTGTACCGTTAGTGGCCACCTTAACAAAAAGTCTACACTATATCAAACACAATGTATATTTGAAGAGGGAGAGACAAATGGATGTCAAGGGAGTGCAGTGCCAAGGTAACAGTTCCAAGAATAGAAGAAAGCTAATGGGGAAGAAACCGCTGACCCATCTGAGATTAATGAGGTGTTTGCATCTTACTACAAAACACTATACTCCTCTAGAGTACAATACAATGCAATTGATTTCTCCAATTCCCTAGACACAGAAGAGCTACCTAGTTTACAGAAGAACAGGTTAAAGACCTGGAAAAAAAGTATAACAGAGGTCTTGGGAGCAATTAAGCAGCTACAACAGGGAAAGACCGTGGGGTGTGATGGCTTCCCAGATGAACTATATAAGAAATATAATGATAATTTGGCAACAAGACTCTACACTTTGTTCAACCACATCTTGGAGAAGAGCTCACTACCCCACAGCATACATAGAGTCATTATTGTTGTGATTCCAAAGCCACACAGGCCACTCAAGCAATGTGCATATTACAGACCAATTTTGTTAAACACTAATATTAAAATTCTGGCAAAATACTGACAAATAGGCTAAAAGCCATAATTATTCACATATTCCACTATAATTAATCAGGCTTTATTCCTGGAAAAGGCAAAGATATAAACCGGAGATGGCTTTTTACTAACTTATGTGAGCCCATGGTAGGCAAGGATACAACAATTGTGGGCTCAATAGATAATGAGAAAGCATTCAACTCCATAGAATGGCTCTTTCTCTGGGAGGTACTGAGGAGGAATGGCCTGGGGTGTAAGTTCTGGATGTATGTCAAAGCTATGTATAAACAGTCATCTGCTAGAGCTAAGACAGGTGTCAATCTTTCCAACCATTCAAATTGTCACGGAGAACAAGGCAGGGATTTCTCCTGTTGGCGTTCCTATTCACCATGTCCATAGAATCTTTGGCCGTTTTGATAGGAGCCAACTCAAGAATTAAGGGGCTGGCTATCAACTCCATTGAAGAAAGAATATGGTCATATGCAGATGATATTCTCCTGTATCTAGAAGATCCTAAAGACTCACTAGATGAAGTACTTAACATTATTAAGCTCTTTGGCAACTTTTCTGGGCTTTAGGTGAACTACCATAAGTCCACAATAAAGCTCCCTTGACTTAAGTCCTGCGACAACCCCTCCTACTCAACTGCTATGAACCTAAAAATGCAAATATTTAGGAATTTGGATCACAAATCACGTACAGATTACCTTCAACTGAATCTCTGCCCTGTTCTGGAGGAATTTGAATACCAATGTGCAATTAGGAAGAGATTGCACCTGTCCCTAATCGGAACAATTAACCTTATACCAATGATTTACCTACCCAAATTCCTCAATATTTTTAGATAGTCTCCCGTATATATGCCCAAATTCTTTTTTGTAAAACTGCAGGCCTTGGTGACCACCATTTGGAATGGTTTCACCCACAGAGTTTCAGCAAATACATTACAATAGCTAACAGAGTGAGCGCTATCCAACTTCCTTAAATACTATTGGGCAACACAACTGGTATCCACCAGATGGTGGTTCTCCCAGAATGAATACAATCTTGCAGTGACTGTAGAAGCGGCCATCCTGGGATCATATGAATGCCTCACACTTCTACAATTTAGGGGAAGCAACTCAGACCCCAGATTCACTGTTCCTGTGAAAACGGTCACCAGGGTATGGGAAACTGTTAACAAAGAACAAGCCAAATCCACTATCTGGCCCGCCCACACCCCAATATGGGTTAACCCATAAAGTGAACCTGAGGTGAGAGTAATATGCAGGCTGCCATATTTATTTCCCTTTCTGCAATACCAGTTACCAGGCTATCCAGCTGATCCTCTGCCTCTAATACTTTTAGCTATAAACCCTGAATAAGCATGCAGCAGATTAGGTGTTCCTGACATTATTGTCAGATCTACTTTAAACAGTCGTGCGGCGGGATACTTAGGTCCTCCTCCTCCTCCATTGTTATGTAAGTCTAGAGCCTCTTCATTTCTTTATACTTACTTGTGCACGGCTCTTGCTGTTTTTTACTTGTTCTCAAGTGCTCTATTTGACACTCCTTTTCTAACAGTGAGATTCCTTTGTTGGTCTGGTGTTTATCCACACTAGTCACTGTCCTATTGGACATTCATTTTTTTTTTGACTCTCCTGGATGATTCACTTTGGGTTTTTTCTAACGTGTGTATATTTATATATATATATATATATATTTTATATACTGCAATATCTATGCACTTTAGGTTACCAGTGTTTTGCACTAGTATTTTTATTGTATGCACTCAAGATTTTCACAATATAGGTCTCTATATATGTGCTCTTTCATTGACTTACTATATACATTAATTTTATTTAATATGATCATGGTATTTTCATTGGGATGGTTGTGAGGCATTGTGATTGATGTATTTATTAATAATCATGTACACCGCTGCTATCACCTTTGGTGATTTTTAATATTGATCTATATATTGTTTGCCATTTACCAATAAAGTTTTTGTATATTTTTGAATTTATTTTGGAGTGGTTTGGTGCTGCTGCTATTGGGTACTTCTCTTTTGTTGTTCATTCATCATTGTCAGATCTGACAAGAGACGCTGCATGCTTGTGTCTGGTGTTATTCAGACACTACTGCAGCCAAAAAGATCAGCAGGGCTGCCAGGCAACTGGTATTGTTTAAAAGGAAATAAATATGGCATCCTCCATATCACTCTTACCTCGAGTTCACTTTAACCACTTCTATTTAATAGCAGAATAGAAACGGGATCAATAGAAATGGGATCAAAACTTTATGAGATGTCATTCATACAGATAAATTACTCACATTCAATGGTCTTAAAACCCAATATTCATTACCGAACAAAAACATTTTTCGATTCCTTCAGCTCAGATATGCCTTCAATACCCAATTTCCTACAGGATCAGTAAAACTGGAAAGTGCGCAGATAGAGTGCACCTTACTACAACTTAACCTACCTGAACCCCTAGATGAGATATATTCAGACCATACCGTAACAGAAACTCAGGGACTTAAAACAATGCCAAGACAAGTGGACATGAGGCACACCCTCTCTGACCTCAGAAGAATGGGACAAGCTTGTAGAGGACTTTGAAAGACAGAAAATTTCAGAAGGTCCCACACTCTACAAGCTCAAGTCAAGCAGTTCATTAAGTCATCAAGTGCCAGATGTCCATTCAGTAGACCAACATGATGTTTCAGGGCCACAGCTGGTCCCCTTTATCAAAGTATATACAGAATGATAACAAATGGTTAAAATTCTGTATATGCCTTGATAAAGGGGACTTACAGGGAACTCCCTGTATGAATTTGCTTGACTTTGAAAGACAGCCCATCTCAGCTAGAGACATACTTATCCAACTCAATTTCTGCACCGCACATACTTAACCCCATTTAGACTACACAATATGGACACGTTGGCCAGTATTGCCATAGATGCTCTAAAATCACATAGGACATTCTACAAATTTTGGGACTGCTGATACTTGTAAACTCTATGGATTGGGCTCATTAAAATGATTTTAAAAACTCACTGAAGCTCAATTACTAGGAACCCCCAAAGAAATGTTTATTGGGAATCGTTGAAGAAATAATTTATAACCCATATGTGGAAAGCTAATACTACTCCCTCTCTGCCTGCAAGGAAGTTGTAAACCAAGCGCTGCCTATGTATAAAATCACTTCTACCAGTAGGGAATACCCACAAAAATTTGTCAAAAGATGGGGACCACTAGACAGGGGGTTCAGGAGGAATGGGCCTCCTTTACTCTTTCTTCCTCTTCTTCTTTCCTTTTATTTCTCCTTTCCTCTTTATTTTCTCCCTCTTTCTTACCACAGTAATGCATGTGTGCTGGCAACCTGCATACATGGCAAGTTTCATTAAGACAAGGATGTAAATATAATCTGGTTACAAACTTTCCATCTATAAACATAACATTGTTATATCCGGTTCAGCACCGCAGTCCGAAAATCTCATGCATCCGAGCAACGTTCACCTCCCATTCATTCGCCTATAACTTTATTGCTACTTATCACAATGATAATATATCTTGTTTTTTCCGCCACTAATTAAGCTTTCTTTGGGTGCTACATTTTGCTAAGATTTATTTTTTTCTAAATCTATTTTAACAGGAAGATTAAGAAAGAAATGAAAAAAATTCATTATTTCTCAGTTTTTGGCCATTATAGTTTGAAATTAATATACGCTAGCGTAATTAAAACTCATGTATTTTATTTGCCCATCTGTCCCGCTTATTACACCATTTAAGCGATGTCCCTATCACAATTTATGGTGCCGATATTTCATTTAGAAATAAAGGTGCATTTTTTCAATTTCCGTCCATCACTATTTATAAGCTTATAATTTTAAATAATATAATAACATATTCTCTTGACATGCATAGTTAAAAAGTACAGACCCTTGGGTAACTATTAATGTTGTTTTTGGTTTTTTTTAATTGTATTTTTTATTTTTATTTTTAATAAAAAAGGTGTATGTGGGTAATTTTTGGTGTGGGAGGGAAACTGTTAATTTTAAATGTAAAATATATATTTTTTTTTATTAAAAATGAATTGTGGTGCAGTTTACTATTCGGCCACAAGATGGCCACAGTGAAAAAAATCCTAGATGCGAACGATTTCGCATCTAGGAACTTTAAAGCAGGGGAAATGTTTCCTGGGGGCAGAAATACCGCGCTCTCTGGAGAGAAAGCGTCGGTATTTCTGCGGGGAAGATAGATCGGTGAAAGGGAATTATATTCCCATTCACTGATCAGGGGGCTAGCGGCGGGCAGTGGGAGCGTGCGCGGGGGCGCGCCCGATCGCGCGCACGAGACGGCGGCAGCAGCAGTGCCTATCTGGACGAGGAAGCTCGTCCAGATAGGCCGAACTGGATATATTTCATGAAAATGTACTTTTAGGCTTCTTTCACACTAAGACCTTGCATTAGGTGCTACGTTAAGGTCGCATAACGTGCACCTAACGCAACGCATGGTGGTGGTGGCAGAGAACGTTAGCAAAGAGCCGCGTTAAGCCGCTCTTTGATGTGTCCGTGATGCATACTATAGTACGCATGCGCTGGTGGAGACCACGTGAGCGGAACACTCCGCATCACGTGGTCCCGCCAGTGATGTCAGCACAGTGCAGTGAATATTAATTAGCCATGTGGCTGATCACTGCACCTGTGCAAGCAGGCTAACGCGGCAAAGCCGCTTTAACACCGTAGCATGCTGCACTTTAGATTGACGTGCAGCGTTACAATGTAACGCAACGTGGGCACTGTGAACAGCCCATTGCAGTTACATTGCTGTGCTTTGGGGAGTGTTACAGGCTGCACTAACGTGCGCCTGTAACGTCTCACTGTGAAAGCAGCCTTAGTCCTAATGTCAGTAAAATTTGTGTAAGACATCCTCTAGCCATTCTTCCTCTTTTATGCCATGTATGCTGACTGAGTGGTGCCAGTCATTGCCTGTATGTACAGTATATGTTTTCTGTCATATACCAATAAAAACTGAATTGTTAAAAAGAAAAATTAAACATACTTTTTCCAATAATAAATCTTATATAAATGCTACTTTTCAAGACCACTGAAAACTTTCTCTGCAAAGGTAAGAGTTTCAATGTTGTGCCTTTTAAATCAAAGCAATTGATGTAGGTATTGTCAGCAATCAAATATAGCACCACACAAGATATAAAATTTCCTTTGGGGGAACCTGAGTTCCCCAAATGCAATGCACCAAAGTGATTTTTATATTAACATCAGCAGAATAACGTGCAATGAAGCCAAAGTGCCAACGTGCAAAATAGAGGCCAATGGCCAGGAAGACAGCCTATATGATGAACTAACAAGGGGGAACATAGAATATGTCACCTAGGTAAATATTCAGGAGAACAATATGGTCCAGTGACAGATAGGTGATGTGGAGTAGCCTCCACTAGTTTAGCGGCAGTAATGCTTTGTCTAGAGAAGATAGAGGTGCTCATATCTTGCTACCCCAACTTACTAGCATTATTAATTTACCTGTTGAAGATGTCAAGCACCCACAGAATGCACTGTCTTTGTTTTTGTGCACATTATTATTATTATTATTATTATTATCATTATTATTTACAAGCATGAGCGCTAGTTGATTTTTCTGAGAAGTAAGACAATATTTATCTCCTTTTTAAATGGGTTTTATTTATTTATTCACTGTATTTTTTTTCTGTGCAGTTTCTCCAGGTTACATTGCATCACCACCTCTGTTGGGAGGTTGTAGTTTTAATAATCTATTTGGAATATTTGAATGAATTAGGCTGTGCAACCACCAGCTCCACAGTCTGGACCTGCATGAGGATGGGGATTTCCCCTCAGGCAATATATAGATTGCTATTATTGCAATCAAGATTTCTGAGTACCTTCTTTCTCTAACTTCTCCACATTCAGTAGGCATACTACACCTCATTGGCTTCTATTTCCTTTTCTTGTCTCCTGAAGGTTTCCCCTCAACCCTCTGGAACATCCTCTCTAGTTGTAAAGGAAAAACCTGGTTGCAAAATAAAAAAAATGACCGGAGTGTGTTTTGGTGATCTACAAAGACTTTGCATATCAGAAGATTGTCATACTAACTACAAATTCTGTAAGACTCCAAACAAATAAGATCACCTAATGTATAATGTTTCATACAACCCAACATCCACTTCCTCTACCCACCAAATGTGTTTTAATGATTATGCAAAACAAATAAATACAATTAGCATACAGAAAAAATAACATGATTTCTCTTTAATGGCATGATGCTAAAAATGTCAAATTGGCTACTTCTGAAAGATTTTTACAACCTATTGTATGTGACAATGACATAGGAAAGAATACACCTACAGTGCATTTTACTTTAGATAGACTCTACAAATGTATACATATGCATTTTAAATTTTGCCATTTTTCACAATAGTGGTCCTGTAAAGTGGACCTGAACTCATGAACAGGACACAAGGAAAACACAGATGAATGTTTGTATTTAGAGTGAAGAACCTGTCTAATTCCCCCTCAGCTGCAGGTACTGTATATACTCGCGTATAAGCCTACATTTTCAGCATAAAAATGTGCTGAAAAGTTACCCTCTTGGCTTATATGCGAGTCAGTGGAGCATAACCGATGGTGGAGCAGGTATTGTTAATGGTAGAGGAGCGTAAGGATTGTGCACTAGTGATCCTGCTCTTACCAGCTTACTCCCTGCTGTGTCCATGCTCCCCATCCATTCCCCTGCAAAATGGTGTGCAGAGTGTGCTGCTCAAGACTACCTGTGTCTCCTGGCTTGTGGAGCACAGGCGTGCAAGCAACGTGTCAGTGGTGCAATGATCGCAGATTCTTCCTGTGTGGCAATTGTTGTGTCTCATATCTATGATGCCATCTAGTGGCTTCTTGAGACACAGCTGTATGATCCTGGGGCACATCTGGCTATGGGGAGAGGGTCTGACTTGTACCCGGGAACATCTGACTACTGTTGAGAGGGCTATATTGGGATGGGGGCTTATATGCGAGTCAATAATTTTTTCCTGGTTTCTGGGGGAAAAGTGGGTACCTTAGCTTATACACGGGTCGGCTTATATGCGAGTATATACGGTAATCATAATTGTAATTTGAGCTCTCAGCTATGTCAGCACAGGAATCTCAGCTGCCACAGCAGCCTTAGCTAACTTGTCAACACAGGACCCTTTGTCTGCTCCCATGAAAGCAGGAAGTAGACACACTGCAGATTTATTGCAGGAGTTCTGTGGACTGCAACACATAAATATTTTTCTGTAAAGATTATTTTGCTGTTGCTTATCTTTTAGCGCAAAGAGGAAGTTCTGAGTTCAGGCTTTAAGGTTACAGAATTGGTAACTGTTAGCCGGCTTGGCCTATACAAAATATTATTTTACTGTGGTAGTATAAATTGTATGATCTCTGAAAAAAAAAAGACTTCATATGTAACACATGTGGAAATGAAAATAATAGTGTATCTAAAAAAATATTCAGAAATTCTGCATAGTGTAATGTGAACTGATAATTCTACACAGCCTAGGTGTTTGGATCTCTGAGGTTAAAAAAATTACATTCTTTTTTTTCCCTTACAAGTATATTAATTGCAGCTTCCTAATGAGTACTGAGGTTACAGCTTAATACATTTAAACAGGATCCCTACTATTCTGCATTGCTGCTTTTATTTGTGAAGTTACAACATAGTACATTAAGGCTTTAATACATCATGCATCTGAACAAAATGACCTAGTTTACTATCCATATTTCATAGGCAACATTTTAGAAGGTAATTTAAAATAACATGCTTTCTCAGCAGTTCTGTCACGCTAGGACTTGCACAGAACAGTCTTAATGAAGTAAAGCACAGATTCATGAAAAATATACGTCTGGTGAAACATGGTTCACTTAATTACACATGGGAATTGTTCCACTGTAGTTTCTAAGTCCTGAAAACTATCATATAACATCACTGCTTAACCCAGAAAGCACAGTTTGTCCTTAAATATAATGCAAATGCACAAAAAATGCAGTGTTATCCTGTGTTCAATTTTAAGTTATGTACTTAAAGTGGACCTGAACTCTTGCACAGGACAGAAAGAAAACATAAAGAAATGCACCCTGTATGTATTCAGAGAGTTCAACCTGTCGAACTCCCCCTCATTTGCATGTAATTACAAGTTGTAATTTGATCTCTCCCTGTGTCCCATGACAGCCATGGCGGTGATGGCAGATAAGCACATTTAAAAGCACAGGCTTTGCAAATTTGGCCTAATTGGCTACTCATGAGACATAGCTCATGCAAATATGGATTTGCTTTCACATGCCAAACTTTGCAGGGTTAAAGCCAATACCGCAAAGCGGTTGCCCTGCGGGAATTAGTTCATGCTACATTAGCACTGACCAGGAGCGCCACGGGGAGGCTTCTCAATGTTTTTGTTTAAAGGTTATTATGGTGTTGTGTATCTATTAGAGCAGAGAGGACATTCTGAGTTCAGGTCTGCTTTAATGTTAATCCAAAGAGCTTCAGAAATATAGAGCACATACTGTACAAGAAATAAACAATAACACACACAAGACCCTATAAGGAAAGGATGTGATTTTGGTACTAATGGAAGGCAGATTGTTTTGCCCAGTAGTTTATGGCATTGTGGCTAGGTGCCCAAGAGGATTATAGGAGAAAGTCAATGTAATGGGCACCGGCAATGAAGCCAAAATGATGGAGATAACAAAAGATAAATATCAGATACATTAGGCATTGACTGGAAAAGCTATAAAGTAAAAGATAATAACTCCACAAGATAGAGTTATAATATTATGATGAGGTTAGCAATAAGAGGGTTCTCAAAGGGAAAAAATGAAAGACAAAGTTAGGAGTCAGGAGAATTTTTTTTATTTTAATTTTTTTGTAGCAAGGGTTTTTTTATGGAGGAAGACTATTTTTGGGCATCACAAATGAGAGTTTGCCATTGACACCCAAATAACTGTGTTACATTCACATATGGGCCCTGTCAAAGGTTATGGACAGGATTAGGAACCACAAGGGACTTGACACTGTTGATGTCCTCATCTCAGGCCAGTCCTGTACATCTCCTAGAATGGTGTAGATGAGATGACATCCTTCAGCACCTCCATGGGGCATGCTTCCTGGCAATGTATATGGTGAAGTGCAGTTATCCTGTTGTGCCAGTTCATAGTCCAGCTTGCTCCAACAAACCTGTCTTGTCAGTCAGTTCAGTTACTCTGTCCTGCCAGAAATTCCAATTATCCTGCTCCATTTGTTTCAGTAGTCTGGTTCTGTTTCAGTTCATTCAGTCCATCTCTTCTTTCTCGTGCCATTTGAGTCTGCCAGGTCAGTCTGCCTACCTTTGACCTCCATTTGAGAAGATCATTACAAGTGCCTGATGCTAGGTACACTCTATGAGATTTTCTGGCAGATTTCCTGTCAGATTGTTTTTTTCCAACATGCCCGATCTGATTTCCGATCTATTTCCGATCATTTTCTGATCGATTTCCGACTGTTTTCCGTTCACAGATTTTGGAAACTGATCGGAAAACGATCTGAAATAGATCAGAAATCAAATCGGATATGTTGGAAATAATAGATCTGACAGGAAATCTGCCAACAAATCTCATAGTGTTTACCTAGCATTATAATGTAGCATTCAACAAAGAAGGTATGAGCATATAACATAATTATAACACAATGTTGAGATAAATATCACTGTTCCCCCTTTGATGTATGTTTTACTACACTGGATTTATACACAGTATTTTTCATGTTTTATACATTAATGTATTCTGGCTGTTGTTTTTGCTTTTTGTATTACTGCTTTGGCCACTGATACTAGCTGAAAGGATATGTAGGTATATATGTATATATATGTATATATATATTAGTATATAGTATAGTATATAGATCAATTTCATATACAAGTATACATGTATCTAATCAGTGTGATATTAGGGTGTCTTCAGAACAGCCAGCCTCACATCTGTGCAGGAAAACACAAAGAATAGTCAAATTCTTCTTACTGGGCAAAACCCGTTAGTGTCCCCAATACAGACACCTGCATGGTCATAAATAACATGTTTTCCCCGTGATCATTGAACTGTGTTAATTCTTGTAAATCACATGACTTTCTGTGATTATGGTGACATATGATGATATACTGCACATGAGCAAATCCTGTATTGAGTAGGATATAAGGAAACAATTGAAGTAAAGAACTAGCATATTGTGTGCTCACATTCTGTGTCTGTGTGTGTTCTGTTAACCATTTTATGCCCTGGCGCCAGGAAATTAAGTAGTCTAACGCATCTGATATCTGACAAGGCCGTGACATGAACTTAAATAGATACCACTCCTTTCAGCTGGGGTCTCGCCGCGGATGGTCTTCTTCAGAATTCACGTAAGTAATATGACTATATTTCTCTTTTTGTTTTTTAAAGAGAGAGGTGTCTATATTATTTATGTGAAATTTCTGTTGATACCAAAACGAATCCGGTTTTGGAGTTTGTGTTTTTTGATAGTATAATTTTAATTATATAGGTTATAAGGTTTTTAGAAGGCTTTAGTTTAAAAAAAAAATTATTAGGGAGAAGGGACTTTTGGTAAATCTATTGCGCTTCTCTTAGTAGGTCTAAGGGAAATATAGATTTTTTGGGAAAAATCTAACAAATTTGAAGTCTGATCAACTTCAATAAATATATTCTTTTGGTAAGAAAATAGTGTTCATTTGGGAAATGAACAGGGCACCATATGGTACGGATTTTTGGTACTTGTAGTTCTTCCTAGGTTTTGGATGGGTTTATTATAGTTTATTTTTGTAAGGTTTTTATAATGTCAGATACATTTCAGATGTTTTAGATTATTTGTCTGTGTTTGTTTTGTAAATAATAATCTGTTTTATTAGTAAGGTTAAGAAAAAAAAGTTATTAAATTCTAAGAAACAGTTTGGGTTTAATTGTACAAAGGAAAAATCCCTAGACAAAGTTTGTTTTGTTCTCAGGAGATGAGAATTATAGAATGATTGATAAATATTAGTTATTGATAACAATTGTGTTGATAAATTTGAAAAATATATAGATTATAATTTATCTAGATAAGAATTGTCTATTGGTATGGCAATATCTTATATTTGTATTTGACACATAGATTTAATAGAGGGGCCGAGGGCCAATAAATTACAGTATAAAACTGAAATTAGATCAATGGGTCAAAATATTGTCAAAATTGTTTCCTATCCCAATCCCTAATATAGATGAAACTTATGTACTTTTGTGTTGCCAGAATATCTGGAAGAAAAATATTTTGTTCATCCTTGGTTAGAATATAATATAGTATATTAGTCTTGGGCTGTGTTAAAAGTAAATAATCTTACTCATGAGACATTCTTCAATATGTGCCAAAAACATAGAAATCTTTATTCGCTTGTACAAGGGCCTTTCTCTGCCAGCATATATGTTTGGACTGCAGCTACACAGATCCTGCACAGCAAAGAAAAGCAAAATCCTCTTGTGTGCAGGGGCATTTAAACCTAATGAATATGATAAAATATTCCTCCTTTTGGGCAGTTCTTTCTGTTAAAAGTCCAATCAGCATGTCCAGTTCCTCCTTTTAGGTGGGGTTGCTCTTCCTCTGTGTCCTTCATGAATAAGTGAAAGTCAACAGGAAGAAGAAATCTTCTGACATCAGTTCCTTGTCTCATGTCCTTTAAAATCACCCCCACTTTCAGAGAACTGGTTTAGGCTTCTTTTTCCAACTTGTTGCCTCTGTGCCTGGTACTTCATGACACAGAGGGGGTGGGGAGGTGTTCTGGAATTTCACTGTGAAGGACATAAGAGACTATGCACAGTAAAAGGTTCAAAAAGCATATATGACATATATTCAGTGATATTGTGATAATTCCTTGATTAACAATAATCCTTTTACTTAAAGTGTCACTCTAACACAATAATCTAATTCTGTGCATGTGGTCCTTATAGCCACATTAAAGTATAAGAAAAGATATGGAGGATATACATAAAGATTAACAGGTTAATTATAAATTTCCATAATTCTTTCCACAGCTGTCATTCCCTTTGGGGGGGGGGAGAGGAGTAATAGTTCAATCCATATACAATTGGCTAAAGAATTATGTCTAACGGTGATTAGAATTATATATGTCCAAGTCTGTCTTGTTTGTGTTTTAATCTTGACTAACAGTGTGTTTTTATGTATGTTCTCCGTGTATAGGTTGCACAAGCAATGATAAATTGTTATATAAATTGTTATAAGATCCTTAATGTATTTCTGAGAAATGATTAAGTAAAATTAATATTAATGACACTCATGAAATTCGGATAAGAATGGTCACTTACCAAAATCTCCAGTATAAATTCTATGTACATACAAAACTGGTTTCAGATGCCATATTTAACAAATATCTGGTTATACTGAGATTTGTATATTGACCGTCAGAAATTATCTGAATAAATTATGTATGTGTCATTTACTATAGTCCTTTGTGTAAGGGAAAATTTCAGAAATATAGTAATGTAAGTAATTATTGCAAACTTAGGTAAAGTTCATAAAGATATAGAATAACATGTATCATAATGTATTCATATGTATTGTGTGTAAACTGACACATATGTGTGTAAATTGAGAGTTGTATTGTTTGTGCTATGTAAAGTATGGAGGAGGCACCCGCAGGGACGTAGACATAGGGGGTGCAGAGGTAGCGACCGTACCGGGGCCCTTGGGCCAGAGGGGCCCCGAAGGGTCCACCCTTTATCACAGTATTAGCTCTCTATTGGTCCTGTGGTGGTAATAATCACTTCTATAGATGCTTTGAATAGTGGTAATCCTTAACACACTGTTCCCAATCCCCTTCTTGCACCTCTGACACTGTGTTTGTCCTTGGCAAGTTTTGGTGCGCTGTATCAATTGCTATGTATAGGATTCTTGGGGGGTCCTAATGTAAAACCTGCACCAGGGCCCACAGCTCCTTAGCTACGTCACTGGGCACCCGTGAAAGTATGTGTTGAAACTATGGGTATATCTGCCTCATAAAATAGGTTTTCTTCTTTCTTATTAGGAGATTACTTCTTTAAATCATTTAGTCTCAAGTAATTAGACAGGCATATGTACCTTTGAATAATGATTTTTGAAATAGTCAGAAATACTTAAGTTGTTTTATTAAATAGTGTTAGAATTCCCCTTTTAGTCTTGAAAGGGTTAAAAATGCATTAGGACATGTCAGATTTTTTTCTTTAGTGGTCTACGCCCGCCAGCATCTGGTTGTGGTTTTTTTCTTCTGCCAGCAGTAGAATGATGAAGTAACTTAAACGTACTAGTTTGTCATTTTTTTTCCTGCTGAAGGGAAAAAAATATGCATTTAAAAGCCTTTATGAGTGTAGATTATATCTGTATACATGTATACATACATATGTATATATGTATATACGTGTATAGAAGTAGAAAGGAATTTTATGAGTTATATTATTGGATTGTTCGGAGCAGTGGATAATTTATATGTTCTTTTTGGGAAATGTTTTAAGTTAATTGTCATATTTATCTACACAACATCTTAGGTTTTTTCTTAGTTAGATGTTAGAGGTTAGTAAATAATGACATAGCAGTCATTATTTTCTCCTGAAACTTAGTATCCTTAAATTAAATTAGATGAATTCATTGATACCAACTGTCACCCAGGTCTATATGTATGTGAATGAAATTTCCCATATTGCAGAATAGATTTTTGGAATTTTTATATCATGACCAAAAGAGGTTCAGATTTGTTTCCATAGGAAGCATAGTGAAATCATATATCATAATTTGGGGCCAATTTGGGGGGGGGGGGGGCGGTTGATGGTATTTCTGCACAGTTGTCTGTGTTTTTTTTGGACGAGGAAACTGGAGTGCCTGGGGGAAACCCATGCAGACACGAGGAGGACATGTGGACTCCGTGCGGATGTTGACCAGACAGGGATTTGAATAACATTGCAAGGTGAGAGCATTGGCTGCTACGTCACCGTGTTACCGTAGTTTCATAGTGTAAAGTGAATTGAGTTTTTAGTACAACCTAATTCCCTTAGTCTAAAGTGGATTAATTAAGTAATGGCATTTGTCACCCAGACTTATACAAGTGAGTAGAGTTAAATCATTTCCCCATGTAATGGTAGTTTGCCATTAGTTTGATAGAATAATGTTCATATTTGGACAGAATTTATATAGCTTGTAACTTTGAAGCATATAGATTCGAATGATTTACTCAATAGTTCTCCATGGATAAGTTCCTTCTTGAATATTGTATCATAGTTGTTAGGCTGTATTTTTTTATAAATCGCAGCAGAAAAGGCATTTAATGCTGTTTGCAACTCATTTTTGCAAGTGTTAATTGCTTTTGTAACTAAGCTGTGCCTGATTTAATTCTTCACTGGCCTGGTCACCCAGTGCAAGAAAGTCTTAACCTAGAGGTTAATAAGAGAACTGCTCCTCCTCCAAGCCACACTGTTAAAGCACAGTTATTGTAACTTCAATATTTCTGAATGCCATGAAACTGTTGAAAAAAATAAATAATACATTGTATACTGTTTGTACTTATACTTTAGAAGATATTGTGAAACTATGAAAGCCATATTCATCTGGGAAAATTTATGGAGAAACATTGAGGACCTACTAAATAAAATAGTCAGGACAGGTATACAGTTTTAGGTCAATTAACCACTTCAGCCTACAGCGTCGAAAATCTTAAGCATCCGAGCAATGTTCACCTCCCATTCATTCGCCAATAACTTTATCGTTACTTATCACAATTAATTGATCTATATCTTGTTTTTTTCCGCCACTAATTAGGCTTTCTCTGGGTAGTACATTTTGCTAAGAGCCACTTTACTGTAAATGCATTTTAACAGGAAGATTAAGATAGAAATGGAAAAAAATCATTATTCCTCAGTTTTTGGCCATTATAGTTTAAAATTAATACATGCTACAGTAATTAAAACCCATGCATTTTATGTGCCCATTTGGCCCGCTTATTAAACCGTTTAAATTACGTCCCTATCACAATTTATGGCGCCGATATTTTATTTAGAAATAAAGGTGCATTTTTTCAATTTGCGTCCATCACTATTTATAAGCTTATAATTTTAAAAAAATTAATAAGATACCCTCTTGACATGTATATTTAAAAAGTTCAGACCCTTAGGTAACTATTTATGTATTTTTTTTTTTTAATTGTAATTTGTTTTATTTTTTTTAAATACAAAAATGTATTTGGGTAATTTTAGTTTGGGAGGTAAATAGCTAATTTTAGATGTAATATAATGTATTTTTTTTATTTAATTTAGGTATGTGGGTGCAGTTTACTATTTGGCCACAAGATGGCCACATTCAAAAAATTCCTAGATGCGAACGATCTCGCATCTAGGAACTATAAGAAGAAGGTGATGTTTCCTGGGGGCAGAAATACCACGCTCTCTGATGAGAAAGCGTCGGCATTTCTGCCGGAGACTTAGATCGGTGAATGGGAATTATATTCCCATTCACCGATCTGTTTTGACAGGAGTGTTTTGACAGGAGTGTGTGACTTAGAGTAAAGGATACTGAGATAGCTTGGAGTACAATGGCTGATGGAAGGTGAGAAGTCTGCCATGCCTCACAAACGGTTTGTGAACTAAATTGTCAAGACTACCCTCACATGCCCAAATCTCATATCTTGTTGCATAGCCACCTTACGCAGGAGTTAGGTGCCATCATAAGGGTTTTGACCTTGGCCTACCTGAGGCCTAGTATTTAGAAAAGCCTTTTTCTAAAATAGAGCAGATGGAAGTTTCTCTTGGAGTAAGTGATGAGATAAGAAAGCTCCTTATATTGATCTAAGAGAAATATTCCTGCCACGGGCTAAGTTAAACACATGACCGTGCTCCATGCATGCAGTCCGCATAAGATTTTTACTAGATTACATCAGGAAAGAGAAATGTTCTTAGTTCTGATCTGCATCAGGAAAAATAATTATTGGGTTTTTCCTGATTAATTTCTGATTGGGTTCTTTTCTGATTTGTTTGACCATTAGATTGGCCAAAATTGTGTAATTGGTTGTTTAAGGTTACAGGTTAGTTAATCATTTTCTTTGTTAGGAGTACTCTACCAAATAGTTAGTCGTGATTTGACCAGTAGGAGACTTCGACCAAAATTTTGCCTACTGTGATGCTAGCTCTGCCTGTTTTAGGTATTGGCTTTAGTATGGTCATCTTCTTCCTTTGGAAGAAATGACCAAAGGGGGGACTGAAAGGATATGTAGGTATATATGTATATATATGTATATATATATTAGTATATAGTATAGTATATAGATCAATTTCATATACAAGTATACATGTATCTAATCAGTGTGATATTAGGGTGTCTTCAGAACAGCCAGTCTCACATCTGTGCAGCAAAACACAAAGAATAGTCAAATTCTTCTTACTGGGCAAAACCCGTAAGTGTCCCCAATACAGACACCTGCATAGTCATAAATAACATGTTTTCCCCGTGATCATTGAACTGTGTTAATTCTTGTAAATCACATGACTTTCTGTAATTATGGTGACATATGATGATATACTGCACATGAGCAAATCCTGTATTGAGTAGGATATAAGGAAACAATTGAAGTAAAGAACTAGCATATTGTGTGCTCACATTCTGTGTCTGTGTGTGTTCTGTTAACCATTTTATGTCCTGGCGCCAGGAAATTAAGTAGTCTAACGCATCTGATATCTGACAAGGCCGTGACATGAACTTAAATAGATACCACTCCTTTCACTAGCTTTTTATTTTCTTTAACTATTAGTATAGAGAATTTATATCTTGTATATTATCATCTTATTTCATTTTTACTTTGTGTATACGTGCTGCAGGTTTGCAAAAGAAGGTTAGCTACCTACAATGTCCGATAAAGTGTGAAAAATCTTTATTAAATCAGGTTAAAAAAACATGACACTGGCTGCCGACACGTTTCAGATACAAAGGTCCTTAATTCCTAATCTATGCCCTGTTTATGTCATTTTAAGTCTGCCAGAGTATAGATTTCAACTTCTGCATCATTTGATCCAGACCCCATAATCACTGAGAGCCAACGGTGATCACTGTGATGGAGAAAAAAAATCTCTGGTCCTTAAGGTGCCAGAGGCTGCATATATGAAGTGTTTAATCATGTTATGATTAAGGACCATTGTGTGTCCAAACATGACGACATTGTGTGTCCTAAACATGTTGACAGTCTGTGGCATAGTTTTATTTACCCGATTCAATAAAGATTTTTCATCTTCCTGAGTTTTCTCCTAGGAGAAAATTTTCATCTACTATTTAAAATAACTTTTTCGCACTTTACAACAGAAAATAATCAAAAAAGTAGGTGGAAAAGAACTATCAAATTATTTCGAGTGTTTTCTTGCTTGTTGGTGGTATATACCACCCCACCTATTGTTTCCCCCCTACTCCTTTAGATTGTAAGCTTGCAAGGGCAAGGCGTTCTCACCCTTTTGTGTCTTGTATTTTATTACACACTAGTGGAACTAAGCCCATTTAAAAACGGGCTAGGTCTGTCCCTAATGTACCACGCGCATGCACGCGCCCACTGCGCACCTGTTGCGCGCGCTCACCCATCGCGTACCCGTCGCACGGAGCGCTGCACACGACGCACACACACCCGCCCCTTCTGGCCCCGTCCTCCTCCAGCTCTCGGCAGTGTCTCTGCGTCCCTGCACATGTGCAGTGCACAAAAAGCACTGACGGACAGACATGGGACGCAGCGACACATGCCTTTTATTAGGTAGGATTTATTCATATTAATTATGTCACTTTTATTACAACCTCTGTATTTTTTACAGATTCTGTATTTTGTACCAACTCTGTATTTTGTACACTGGTGTATACCATTGTCTGTATTATTTTGTACCCCATGTTTGTTATTACTTTATACAGCACGACGGATGGAATATGGAATATGGAATTATTATTATTATTAATAATAATAATTCTAGGCATTTTATTGACAAGCTTTAAAATATGACCTAGGAGAAGACTTAGGAGAAAAATTGTATTGCATATGGGCCATTGTACGGAGCTAACCTTCTCTTGCAACTGTCTTGAGGCCTGAGTCCCACAGTTCCTACACTGACTGTATGCCGGACAGGGATGAGCAGAAACTACGCCAGTGCGAATCTACGCATTGTAGTTCGCATCTACGCATCGTAGTTCATAGGCAAAGTTTCAAAACTTCGCTTACGAATTTACGCGTAGCGAAGTACCGCTACGCGTAGCTTACGCCCACTATGCATAGTTAACATGTGTATTGCGTAGTAAACTACGAATGCGTTACT
The DNA here is from genome assembly GCF_040937935.1 of Hyperolius riggenbachi. NCBI lineage: Eukaryota > Metazoa > Chordata > Amphibia > Anura > Hyperoliidae > Hyperolius > Hyperolius riggenbachi. The sequence continues at coordinate 135,742,806 of NC_090652.1, read as the reverse complement.
CGCGTCTAATTTTCCGATTACGATTGTATGCATACAAATTTACGCATTGGAATGGGGAATGTACGCATAGAAGGGTTCCCAGCATATGCATTTATAAAGAAATTAATGCGTACAATTTTCTGCATACGGGCATAAGTATCCACATACACTACGCTTCGCACTACTCGTAATTGCGTATTTTAACTCGTATTCTACGAAATGCATACAAAGCGAATATTTGTTTTCGAAGCCGTAGTTTGGCGAAGCGTAATTGCGTAAAACTACGCGTATTTCCAGCGTAGCAAAGTTGGCTGACTACGACCATCCCTGATGCCGGAGGTTGAGCGAGTGTCACCTACTTAGTCACAGGTTTAGCAAGACCTTTTTAATCTTCATTACTAAAGCTAGTACCCCAAGGGCTCAGCAAAAGCAGTCATCTAGACTGAGTGATAAGAAAGCCAGTCCAGGTCACAGCAGGCAAAAGTGGAGCATCCATGACTGACTTAACAGACTTGATGAACCCTTTCAGTAGGATGTTATCAAGCCCTGGTAATATTTTGTTTTTCTGTGGGTCATACAAATGACAAGCTTCTACCAAAGTGGAAATGAACAGAGGCACCAAATGGATAAAAGTAGCTAAAACCTTTAAAAAAATGGGGGAGGCAGTGGTGGACTTACCTCCTCCAAGCAGACACAAAAACAGGTTGATATTATATCAACAAGCAAATTTCTTTATATATACACGCCAAAGGATCAAAGCAATGTGTTTCACATGTGTGGCCCAGCTTCATCATGCAATATGGGATGGAGCATACAGCAACAAGTGCTTATGACTGCCAGGCTGCCATAGACACTTGTTGCTGTATGCTCCATCCCCTATTGCCTGATGAAGCAGGGCCACACCTGTGAAACATGTTGCTTTGACCCTTTGGAGTATATATATAAATACATTTGCTTGTTGATATAATATCAACCTGTTTTTGTGTCTGCTTGAAGGAGGTAAATCCATCACTGTCTCACCCGTTGTTTTTTTTTAAGTTTTAGCTACTTTTATCTGTGTGGCCTCTCTGTTCATTTCCACATTGTTCGAGTCCACCCATTGTCGAAGGGTGCTAACCCCTTGTTTCCAGATCTACAGAGAGTGACTTCTTAATCCTCTAATCCTCTAATCTCACCATTCGCGTCTACAGTGGTTGCCTTAGTGGTAACCCATCATGTTTGTGAGTATCATTTTAGATACTTGCTTCTCATTACCCACATCAATCCAGCACATACTGCACTATATTGGGCTCTCTGTTTTCTCTCTTATTTTTTCATTGCCAGGTTCTATCAAAGACTAGCCTGCTCCTGAATACCAGTAGTGCTATTGCTAAACAAAATTAATTTGTATCTCAAAATAGTGACAAGTTCTCCACCTTGGTACACTTAGTAAGAAGTGCTTGAGGTCCTCTTCTAAGACTGTGACAAGAGTCGTGATAAGTCTATCTTCACTCTGTGTGCAGCGGGTACACATCGTAAGGTCACCATATAAATTTTATGGTGAGTTGCTACTCTGTTATCAAATCATGCACTGAATCTTTGTTTTTTGCTCAGTTGTTGTATGAAACAGATCTCTTCATGAATTCCAGTGGATTTTCCAGCATATTCCATTTAGCCCAGACCCAAAAACAAAGAGATTTACATTATGTTACAGTTGCCTGGGTTTAGCAGCAGTTTAAAATAACTAAAGCTAAAGGAAAGTGCTTTATTGAGAGATGAGTAGAATGACAATGTAAAATGCTTACAGAGTGCTAAGGAATAAAAACATTCCAGTGGTAGTTCACTGGTTCTAAGGAAAGATTATAGGGCTATAAAAGTGAAAGTTTAAAATCGTGTTTAAAAATTACACAACTGGAAAAAATGAATACTGAGTAGAGATGGTCCGAACCTCAGATTTTCGGTTCGCGAACTTCCGCAAAATTTCGGTTTGCGCGAACTTTTGCGAACCGCAATAGACTTCAATGGGGAGGCGAACTTTGAAAACTATAAACATTTATGCTGGCCAGAAAAGTGATGGAAAAGATTTCAAGGGGTCTAACAGCTGAATTTTTGCTTGGATGGATGGGATACACGCCAAAAGTCCCGGGGAAAATTCTGGATTTGACGCAAAGCAGCGTTTTAAGGTCAGAAATCACATTAAATGCTAAATTGTAATCAGCAGGCCTAAAGTGCTTTAAAACATCTTGCATGTGTATACATCAATCAGGGAGTGTAATTAGAGTACTGCTTCACACTGACACACCAAACTCACTGTGTAACGCACTGCAAACAGCTGTTTGTGTTGTGACGACCGTGCTGGACTGGTGCGCACCATGACGAGAGTGCAGGTGATGGCGGCTTTCCAGCCCATATGGTCACCGGGCTGAGGTAGCTGAATGACAGAACAGTGACTGTCCAGCTGATCAAATTTGGTCTGTCCACAATGATGCAGCAACCTTACTATCATGAGTGTGCCCTCCCCCCCCCCTCAAGACACTCATATAGCCGGTGGTCATTGCTTCATTGTGATACGCAAGCCCCTTCACCGCGGCAAGATAATGATCATGAAGGGGAATTGGCACATGTACATGCCTTTTGTTTTGTTGTTGCAGCTGCAGTGCAGCCAGAAAAATTAGGCAGGCATGTACACACTCCCAAAAAATTATTATAGCGGCCACTTCTAGCAGCGGCCTTAAACATTCAGGAATCCACCGGAGTCCTGGACCTTGTTGGTGGTGGCGGAGAAGGCAGTCAACCTGCCTGCGGGCAGAGATGCTGTGTGGGGAGTGGCATGGTCTTGGGGCAGGCAGTCACACAGCGTGCAGGCAGAGATGCTGTATGTAGGGACTGACTTAGTCTTCAGGCAGGCCTGAGCGTGCTTTGCAGACCAGGCAGGCATCTGTGGTCAGATGGACCCTTGACCCAACGCTGTGTGCCAGAGATGTCACTACTTTACTTTCAACATCACTGTTCAGTTTAGGTATCGCCTTTTTTGAGAAAAAATTGCGGCCTAGTATCTTCCACTGTGGTGTGTGGCTTTGCTTTTGTGTGCTGCTTTTCCTCAGGTGGTCATCCCATTGCAGTTTGTGCTTTGTAATCATGTGCCTTCGTAAGGTAGTTGTCCCTACACGGGTCTAGGTCTTTCCACGGCTCAATTTTCGGTGGCAGAGAGTATAGATGACATAGCTCTAATCTGAGGCAGACACACAAAAAAATGTACACACAGCTGAGCACTGTGTTGATGGCACTTTGGTGGTGGCAGCCTACTGAGTGTTAAGTGGGGTTCCAGAATCAGAGCAGGAGGAAGCTGAGAAAGATGAGGTGTTCTGTGTTAAATAGTCAACTACGTCCTGACAATATTGGGGGTTGATGGCACGTGCCTTCTTCTGAACAATGTACTTTGGTGGAGGGCCGCACGAAATCACGACAGCGCGACCTCGAACAGACCTGCCAGGTGGCCTGCTTCTGGCTCTGCCTTTTGTTTTGTCCATATTGGGGGAAATGAAGTGAAAGGTATGCACTGCCTTGACTAATACAATGTACGGTTACACAGGTGCAGTGAACAGGTTGCAGTGACTGGTATTACAAATGTGCAGCTGCCCTTCACACACACACACACACACAGGTACCCTGAACAGGTGCAATGACTGGTGGTATTAACAATGTATGCTCTCACGTAGGTATAGGTAGGTAGGTAGGTGCACTGAACAGTAAACAGGTGCAGTGATTGGGGTTACAAATGTGCAGCTGCCTGTCACACACACACACGGACTGCAATGACAGGTGCAATGACTGGTGGTATTAACAATGCGTGCGCTCACGTAGGTATAGGTAGGTAGGTGCACTGAACAGTGAATAAGTGCAGTGATTGGGATTACAAATGTGCAGCTGCCTGTCACACAGACACGACCGTGAACATGTGCAATGACTGGTGGTATTAACAATGAGTGCGCTCACGTAGGTAGGTAGGTAGGTAGGTGGACTAAACAGTGAACAGGTGCAGTGATTGGGATTACAAATGTGCAGCTGCCTGTCACACACACACGTACCGTCAACAGGTGCAATGACTGGTGGTATTAACAATGCGTGTGCTCACGTAGGTAGGTAGGTAGGTAGCTGGACGAAACAGTGAACAGGTGCAGTGATTGGGATTACAAATGTGCAGCTGCCTGTCACACACACACAGGTAGTCACTGAATGTGCTGGGCCTGGCAGTGGCACAGTGAGAATTACACCAAAGGCCAGCTGCGACTGATTGACAGAGCTGTATATAATGCAAGTGGTTCACACACAAAAAAATAGATCACAAGAACAAGATTAGCTCTCAAAAGAGCTGTTGAGGGTTGCTTTTTTAACAATAAGAATCAGCAAGGAGCAAACTAACAAGCCTACAAGAGCCTAACTAAGCTTTCTCTATAAGAGTGTGCAGCAGCTCTCCCTTCTCTAATTAGTGCAGGCACACAAGTGAGTCCAATGCCTGATGCTGCCTGCCTTTTATAAGGGGGGAGTGGCTCCAGGAGGGAGTGCAGCCTGATTGGCTACAATGTGCCTGCTGACTGTAATGTAGAGGGTCAAAGTTGACCCTAATGATGCACTATTGGGACAAATTGAACTTCCGGAAAAGTTTGCGGTTCTCCGCAAACGCGAACCACGGAAGTGCGCTGGGAACCATTCGCCGGCGTACAGTTCGGGCCATCTCTAATACTGAGTAGGACAGAAAAGCATTCTTTAGTTCTTTTGCTTAGCAATTGCAGAAATATGAACAAATAATACCAAACATAAAAATGAATCCAGCGGATCCTTTTGTTTAAACTCTATGAAGTGTTCCGGATGGCGAGTAAAAGACTGACGCAATTTTCATACTAATGTATTAATATTTAATATGTAAACCATTTATTTCAATACGCACATGATCAGATTAGCTTTGCTCAAAGTGTCTGAGCACAAACTAAGGTGAATTTTATACTTTTTTGTTGCATGACATTGGTTGTGCTATTCTGATCTCAGACAAGTTACTCAAAGAGGAACTGTAGCGAAAATAACATATTGAACACAATGTTTTTTGTTTTGTTTTTACAATAATTACTTTAGAGATTAGTTAATCAATATTTGCCCATTGTAAAATATTTCCTCTCCTTGATTTTACATTCTGAAATGTATTACTGGTGATGACATATTTAGTTCTGCAGGTTATCTGTACAGAATGGTCGTTGCTGAGAGTTCTCTGCACTGAGGGAGATACTGCTATCCTGACAGTTGGAAAAAAAACTGTTATTTCCCACAATGCAACAAGGTTCACAGACAGCAAACTGTCAGGACCATGGTCATGACATTACACTGTGGGAGGGGTTTTACCACAATATCAGACAGCCATACAGACCCCCTGATGAGCTATTTGAGAAAAGGTAAAGATTTCTCATGGGAAAGGTTCAATCCTTAGTTAAAGTTCCTATTTAAGTTTTCACACACTTATTAAAGGACAACTGTAGCAAGAGGTATGTGGAGGCTGCCATATTTATTTCCTTTTAAACCTTAACAGTTGCATGGCTGTCTGCTGATCCTCTGCCTCTAATACTTTTAGCCATAGCCCCTGAACAAGCATGCAGCAGATCAGGTTTTTCGGATATTATTTTCAGATCTGACAAGATTAGCTGCATGCTTGTTTCTGGTGTGATTCAGACACTACTGCATCCATAAAAGATCAGCTGCGCTGCCAGGCAACTGGTATTCTTTAAAAGGAAATGAATATGGCAGTCTCCACATCCCTCTTGCTACAGTTGTCCTTTAAAGCCCAACTAAACCCAAAATTGAATATGCCAGACTCTGAAAGTACATGTTGTTGTCTACCGTAAAAGTCTGTATTAACTCTTTCTGGACCGGCAGCCTACCCCCCGTTGTGGGGGGGGGGGGGCGTATTTGGGGCGGGGGAGGTCAGGCAGCCGGATCCCTACTGTGGGCACTTTGGTATTGTCCCCCGTGGGTGGCCAGGTGTCCCCCCTATTGATGGCAGCCTTTACTCACCTCCCAGGCTCCAGCGATGAGCAGCTGTGGAGACCTCCACTCTCGCTGGCTTCCCGGCTCGTACTGACGCTAAGTCCTGGGTCGCGGCTTGATGACGTCAAGCCGCGGAACGGCAGGAAGGTGAGTGGGGAACGGCAGGAAGGTGAGTGGATCCTCTTCCTTCCCCCCCCTACCGCTACAGCTCTGTAAGTGATCACTATGATCCGCCGGCGATCAAAGTGATCACGTGATCAGCAGCCATACGCGATGGCTGCTGATCACTGAGGGGAGATGTTAGCTGTCATATGACAGCTTAACCTCCCCTCTCTGGTGCGCACGATCACGTCGGGACGGTTCTTTAGCGCAGACGTTGAATCAATGTCCAGTCAGGGCAGCAGCACCACCTGCTGGACGTAGATTCAACCTACATCAGTCCCCAAAAGGTTAATTATCCATGTTATGATTGTGCTTAGCTGCACCTGCACACCTATTAAGACATATTTTAGACCCCCTATCCCTCCGTTTGGCCTTCTACCTGTTTATCAAGTGGGGCTCAAATAAGACATGGTCATGACAGCGTACGTATTTTTAAGTCACTGGTGAGTTGGGCACCAGGAGAGCCGAATGACGGCTCTTCCTGCTGCCGAAAAACTCCCCGGTGGCGCTAAATACTGTTCTCCTTCTGAGTTGTTGCAACATAAGTAGGCAGTGTGCCTGCTTAAACAGAATAATTAGACAAAGGGTCCTCCCAAACAACATAATTAGACAGCTTATCCCTACTGAACAACATATTACACAACATGCCCTGCAAATGATATAATTAGGTGGTGTGTAGCCCCTGATAAAATATTTAGGCAGTGTGTAGCCCCAAATAATAGTTAATGCAGTATTTTCACCAAATAACACAATTAGACACTGTGTAGCCCCCAAAAAGATCAACACTAAACTTACATTCCAATTCACTTAGGTCCAGAAACCTTCTTGTCTCGTAGAGCAATGCACCCACAAGCACATGCATCCAGACTATTCATCTGGTTGTGGTTGATGACGCACAGGACATATCAATCCACATCACCCAAAACTGCAGATAGGAAGACCGCAATCCCGATGCAAAGTCTGTGGTGAATTACCTCATGAACCGTGCCTACTGTAGGTATCATGCAATAATGCAAATCAATGGGCGAAGTAAACAGTGTGCATGACGGGAGCGCTTTGTGACACATCATGCTTGCGAGGACCGACTGGAATCCCAATGACCTACTTCCTGCCCAGCAGGACCCATGCATATGAGCCTGTCACTGCACTGTAGCATAGGGTCATATGAAGCCTCATTTCTGCTGTGTGATGCAGTGCTCACACTGCACCACATCACACACATCCAGTGTAAAAATGGCTTCAATAAAGGATAGAAGCAAATTCTATTTTTAGCATATGAAGAGGCAAAAAGAAAAAATCCCCAGTGCCACCTAGTGGAAAAGAAAAAATTGCACCAGCACTATTGATACAAGGGAGGAGCTTATATGTATATACATAAAATACTTACAACTACTACATAACTTAATATAAACTTTTAGGACTATTAAACTTAATGTCCCAAATAAAGGTATCTCAACAAGCATATAATACTTATTTTTCTAGAAACACGCTTAGGTCATTACCGTTGTTGATATCATCAGGGATTCTCTTTGGGCCAGTAGACGTTCCCTGTCACCCCTCTGGAGGGTGTTTTAAATACCTCCAAACCCACCCATCTGTCGGTGGCTCCAATTCCTGTCTGAACTGATTTTACATATTCAACTTATCTTTTTTGCATTTGCCTAGTAGTCATACCAACATTGTAAAATCAACAGGAACACAGGGACAAGGACCACAAATGGTGTCCTGCACGTTTAATAATATGGTCCCCCCAGTTTAATACATTTGACTCACGGAACAAGTCAACAGGTAGGGTAGCGACCACAAGGATGGCAGCCGACCACTCATTAGCTCCTTAACACACGTCCTCTCTCGTCTCCAGACATGTTCACTGAGTAACCAGAGAGCGAATTTTACCTCCTGCCTTGGGTTTAAAACTATCATCATCAATCAAGATGGACCATTTTTTTTTCAATTATTGTATTAATTGTATCTGCCATTGGGGTATTATCAAATGAAAACCGCATCTGTCTGAAGCTCTACTAGTGTCAAAATGTATTCCATACACTTCATATAGCATACATAATATAGAATTTTAATTCTAACTGGGCTGTGCTTCCACCGAGCTGTATGTTTTGTTTGAAATACTATAAAGGAGCTTATGGGCAAAATTCTTGCATGTGTTAATGAGACACAGGAAAAATATGTGTGTGACTCACATGCTCTCAATGGACCAGAGACTCGATTGAAGAAATATTATTTTGAACAGAGAATATTCACTCCATGTTTCCTACTTTACCAAACTGGAATAACAGTCTAACATAACCAGTCACATTGCTGCTCGGATACCCCTTTTCCAAATCCGGATCCGATTCGGATACGGATACCCAGATATCCGATCCGGTTGGATATCCATTTTCCAAGTTTTCGAATCCAGGTCGGATATTTGACGTCAGTATCCGGGGTATCCGGGCGGATTTGGATATCCAGATAGAAAAACCGGAAGTGGCCTTTAAATTGCTTTAAAACCGTTTTTAGGGTAAATGAGGCATGTAGCATCATTATTTTTTAAAGGGGAACACTAATTGATGATGTGGGGACTTAAAATCCCCCCCCCCCCCAAAAAAAAATGGCTGTAGATTAACATCAGGCCTAGGTTCCAGACAGCGGTCGTGCAGCCCACATTGTGTCCAAAGTCCAATGGAACAACTGGGACATGGCAGTTTTCAGCCAAGACGCCTCCAAAAAATGACGTAGCAATTGTGTTTTGGGTTAAATATAGGAGGTATCAGCACAGCAGCAGTGGCCTGTGGCACCCTGGCGGTGCGAGCAGCACAGGCAGCAGGAGCAGGGCAATGCAGCAGCAGCAGGTGTAACGTGTGCCAGAAGCATGCCAGACGTGTCACGTGGCACTTGGCATGTGTCACGTGGCACTTGGCATGTGTCACGTGGCACTTGGCATGTGTCACGTGGCACTTGGCATGTGTCAAGTGGCACTTGGCACGTTTCACATGTCACTTGGCACTTGTCACGTGGCACTTGGCACGTGGCATGTGTCAAGTGGCACATGACACGTGACACATGACAAGTGCCACGTGACACATGCCAAATGCCACGTGACACGTGCCAAGTGCCGAGTGACAGTCAGACAGCAGAGGAGAAGACACTAGTGCACACTAACTGTCACATTGGCACTGCTCACAGCACAGTGGTTCTGTAGAAAGCTAGCACAGTAGTACTACTACTCTAACAACTACTAGCACTGACTGCAGTACTACAGTATTAACTACAGAATAACACAGGAATCCTATCCCCTAATCCCTAAACTGTAGCTAGCTAAGGCTAATAGCTGGCCAGCAGGCAGCAGCTGGCCTGGTCTGTGCACAGCACACACTGACTGTCACACAATGAAATCAATCAAGCTAATTAACGATTTAACAATATTGTAGTGATAGTGAAGGGGTTAATCACTGAACAGCTTTGTTTATCACTGTGTACAGCCCTTGCTAGGCCAGCAGCACTGGAACACACACTCTGACTGTCACACAATGACATCAATCAAGCTAATTAACAATTTAACAATAGTGTAGTGATAGTGAAGGGGTTATTCACTGAACAGCTTTAGGTTTATAACTGTTTGAAGCCCTTGCTAGGCCAGCAGCACTGGAGCCTGTCTCTCAGTGAGCATTCAGCAAGCTAGGACGATATTTCTCATCATGGCAGCCCTCCTTATTATACAAGGGTGCTGGCCAGTGTTCCTTTCTGTGATTGGGTGCCAAGTTTTAGGCTGGGAGCCCTCTGATTGGCTCAATGAGGTCAGGTGGTGCTGGCCAGGGTTCCCCTCTGTGATTGGCTGCTAGGGCTTCTGCTGGGAGCCCTCTGATTGGCTCCAGGATGTCATCTCCTTAGTTACAGTATTTCGGATCCGGATATCTGCAATATTCGCGGATATCCGCGTTATGCGCCCAAATATCCACAGATAGCTATCCGGATTTCTACAGAAATCCAGAATCTGGAATCCGAATCGGATAGCTGAAAAATGGTCGGATATCCGAGTTACCCGGATATCCGGAATCTGGATGAGCAGCACTAAACATAACATACAATTAAAAGTCACCAGAAAACCGCTCACACTTCCCTGGGACAGTGCCGCAACCAGGACAGGCCAATCCAACAAAGTAGAAGCAAAGAAAGGGTGTCCGCACGATATCCCTTGCATCAAGTTCCTTTATTATGGATGTATCCACACCAAACCACACATCATGTAGCTGACATGTTTCGAACCAAACGGTTCTTACTCATAGCTAACATACAATTAACCACTTGCCGACCGCACACTCGTACCGTGCGGCGGCAAAGTGGTAGCTGGAGAACAAGCGACGCATATTTGCATCGCCAGGTGCTTTCCTAATTAATCAGGAAAGGCCGCTCGCGCGAGTGGCCGTTTCCTGTTAGATCACGAAGCGGGTCTCCGTGAATAGCCTGCAAGCCGCTGATCGTGGCTCGGACTAAATGTAAACGCAGGAGACGGTTGTCTCCTTTGTTTACATTGAACGACGCTGCTGCTACAGCAGCGCCGTAAGGCAGATCGGCGATCCACGGTCAATCAGCGGCCGGGGATCGCCGCTATGTGACATAGGACAGCCTGTCACAGACTGCACAGGACGGATAGCGTCTTGTGCAGCCCCGATCACCAGGGGTGAGAGGGAGGAGAGGGAGGGGGAATTTCACTGCGGAGGGGGGCTTTGAGGTGCCCAGGCAGGCAGGAGCGATTAGACCCTCCCCTGCACATCATCCCCATAGGGGGGAAAAAAGGGGGGTGATCTGATTGCTCTGCCTGCAACCTGATCTGTGCTGGGGGCTGCAGAGCCCACCCAGCACAGATCATAAAAAAACACGCTGGTCCGTAAGGGGGGGGGGGGGTAAACCCCTGGACCTTAAGTGGTTAAAGATCTGTCTGCTTCTCCTTATTGACTATACAGGATCTTCTCAAAAAATTAGCATATTGTGTTAAAGTTCATTATTTTCTGTAATGTACTGATAAACATTAGATTTTCATATATTTTAGATTCAAATACACACAACTGAAGTAGTCCAAGCCTTTTATTGTTTTAATATTGATGATTTTGGCATACAGCTCATGAAAACCCAAATTTCCTATCTCAAAAAATTAGCATATTTCATCCGACCAATAAAAGAAAAGTGTTTTTAAAACAAAAAAAGTCAACCTTCAAATAATTTTGTTCAGTTATGCACTCAATACTTGGTCGGGAATCCTTTTGCAAAAATGACTGCTTCAATGCGGCGTAGCATGGAGGCAATCAGCCTGTGGCACTGCTCAGGTGTTATGGAGGCCCAGGATGCTTCGATAGCGGCCTTAAGCTCATCCAGAGTTTTGGGTCTTGCATCTCTCAACTTTCTCTTCACAATATCCCACAGATTCTCTATGGGGTTCAGGTCAGGAGAGTTGGCAGGCCAATTGAGCACAGTAATACCATGGTCAGTAAACCATTTACCAGTGGTTTTGGCACTGTGAGCAGGTACCAGGTCGTGCTGAAAAATGAAATCTTCATCTCCATAAAGCTTTTCAGCAGATAGAAGCATGAACCCACTTTTGAACCAGAAACAGCGGCAGAAGTGCCTGACCTGGGCTACAGAGAAGCAGCACTGGACTGTTGCTCAGTGGTCCAAAGTACTTTTTTCGGATGAAAGCAACTTTTACATGTCATTCGGAAATCAAGGTGCCAGAGTCTGGAGGAAGACTGGGGAGAGGGAAATGCCAAAATGCTTGAAGTCCAGTGTCAAGTACCCACAGTCAGTGATGGTCTGGGGTGCCATGTCAGCTGCTGGTGTTGGTCCACTGTGTTTTATCAAGGGCATGGTCAATGCAGCTAGCTATCAGGAGATTTTGGAGCACTTCATGCTTCCATCTGCTGAAAAGCTTTATGGAGATAAAGATTTCATTTTTCAGCACGATGTGGCACCTGCTCACAGTGCCAAAACCACTGGTAAATGGTTTACTGACCATGGTATTACTGTGCTCAATTGGCCTGCCAACTCTCCTGACCTGAACCCCATAGAGAATCTGTGGGATATTGTGAAAAGAAAGTTGAGAGACGCAAGACCCAACACTCTGGATGAGCTTAAGGCTGCTATCGAAGCATCCTGGGCCTCCATAACACCTGAGTAGTGCCACAGGATGATTGCCTCCATGCCACACCACATTAAAGCAGTCATTTTTGCAAAAGGATTCCCGACCAAGTATTGAGTGCATAACTGAACATAATTATTTGAAGGTTGACTTTTTTTTTGTTTTAAAAACACTTTCTTTTATTGGTCGGATGAAATATGCTAATTTTTTGAGATAGGAAATTTGGGTTTTCATGAGCTGTATGCCAAAATCATCAATATTAAAACAATAAAAGGCTTGAACTACTTCACTTGTGTGTATTTGAATCTAAATTATATGAAAGTCTAATGTTTATCAGTACATTACAGAAAATAATGAACTTTAACACAATATGCTAATTTTTTGAGAAGATCCTGTATACTAAGCCCGATATTATAAACAGTAATTTCTTTGACATGTTCATAATAACAGAGGGCTACAGAGAGCAACCGACTCAAAACAAAAGTGTTTCGCGAATCTGCTGATCGAAATAACTTGCTCCAGCACAACAGTTATCCTGTAATTAAAGCCATTACCTGGGGATAATTACTCAGGTCCAGGTGTATTGTCCCTGCACTGAGGAGGCAGACTATTGCAGGGTCAATCAGCAATATAATTTCCCTCTAGATTGTAAGCCTTCAGTAGGGTCCTCCTCCTTATGTCTCCCACCTGTTCACGCTCCTCCATTACTGTACACACATCCTATGGATCTGGGGGAACTCTTGAGTGAACCAAACTTGCCTAATCTCCATGCTCCCATCCAGTGACTGAATAAGCATTACCTTGTACTCATACTGTGCTGCGTGATCTGGTTTTTCTTGTATTCCTGTATCCTCTTATTGCTGTATGTCACCCCTAAATATTGTCTGTAACCTTAACCAATGTACAGCGCTGTGTAATATGTTGGCGCTTTATAAATACAATAAATAAATGGATGAGGTATGGACTTTTGACAGGTTTCTGCAGCAAAGCAGTATTGGCCAGAACCCATTCCTAGTTAAAAATGTGGTCTACAAATGTGAGCCCTTGCTAAGCACTGACAATGAAATAGGACAATTTTTCAGGACAACCCACTCTTTTCCATCAAAAGGGGTAAAACTATACAAATTTTTGTCATGATATTCAACACCATCCCTAAGAATAGGACACCATCAACAGGCAGGAATAGTACTTTTTCATGTTTAAACTGAAAAATCCGCAATGCTATCAATAAAGGGATTACCTCACATCAGCCATCCACACACAGGCCAATCAATCAGCATTAAAGAGAATCTGTACTCTAAAATTCTTACAATAAAAAGCATACCATTCTATTCATGATGTTCTCCTTGGCCCCTCTGTGCAGTTTCTGCCTCTCCCTGCTGAAATCCTGGCTTGTAATTGCCATTTTTATCCAGTGTTTACAAACAAAAGGCATAGATCAGTGTGTGAGTCACACAGAGTTTGGGGGGGGGGGGGAGCTGGAGAGGGTGTGTGTATAGCTTGTAGCCAATCACAAGCAGCACAACACATTCCAATCTGACTGCCTCATCCTGACAGAGCCAATAGAGGAGAGAAGATTAGATCATATAACAGAGATAATACAGCCAGTGTGCAAATAGGAAAGGCTGCAGTTAGACAGAACACATTAGAACAGGTATAGGAACTTATAGGATAGAATAAATAAGGATGAAAATTTTGTTACAGAGTCTCTTTAAGGGATCATTCACACTACAAGAGCTTTTCTAAGCGCTTGTGATTTTAAAAGCTTTTGCTAAAGTTATCCTATATGAGTGTTCTCACTGGAGCCTTGTGATTTTGTAAAAGTCCCTTATAGCATTGCATTAGCAAGAGCTTTTAAAATCTATAGGGTTTAAAAAGCTTTTGTAGTGTGAACGGGCCCTAAGAGAATGATTGCTCCAGCGCAGTGGTTGTATATGATCTGAAAAGCCCCTGTGGTCTTATGTATATCAGTTAGACCTCCTATCCAGTATGTAAGTATATAAAGAAGCATAAAAGAGCCATAACTAAATTGAGAAAAGGCAAAAAAAAATAGGATGATACTAGTGTCCCCTGACACTTCAGAAATGCTAGCCACAGCACTGCTCAGCTTAAGTGTTGTGAGTTGGATGCTTTTAGGATGTTAAACAATGTGTGTGGTGGGGGAGGGGGGGATTTTGATAAATTACTACAACAATTGGAATCACGTTGCATTCACCTGATAGACGTGGTGCATCCAAGAGGGATGAATGTAAGGTTACCACCTCAAATGCTTTGTATAGCCTGACTTTAGGTACAGCGCATGCAATAGGTGCTGCTATACAGTATATAATTTTAGCATGCATGCATATAAAAAAGTATTACACTATGTAGAGCTATTCAGTATACTGTATATTTCATAAGCAATGTTTTAGGGTTTTTGCACGTATTGACTACAGCCCCTTGTTACTATCAGTGATGAGCGAAAATGCCAATATTCTTTTCGCATTATTTTTTTGTGAAAATAATGTTATATTCGATTTTTTAGCAAAAATGCCATTGAAAATAAGTTTTGATATTGTTCATTAATTTTCACGGTAAAAATAGTGTGTTTTTGCGGTAAAATGTTTTGCAGTAAAAAATATCACTTTTCTGCAATTTTGCGCTTTTTCAATCATCATGGTAAAGTGTCAATTTTTCCTGTACAAGCTATTTTCGCTAAAAAGTTCCTCGAAATCAAAAATAGCAGTTTCAATACAAAAATTGCTTTGGCAAAAATTTGCAAGCAACACTGGTTTCTATTTGGATAAACTACTATTTATGAGTGTCCAGAACATACAGTCAGTAACCATGATATTGCCTGAGGTAGTCTTAGTAATGAAGTGCCTAATGACCACCTCAAATAGATATATGAACTCGAAGAACTATGTCATGGTAATTATGTAACTATGGTAACTAGGTAACTATGTTACTTGCTATGTATTCAATGAACTCTATTGTGCTAATGTTTAGATAGGTGGGGTCATGCACAATATTGAGAAGTCATAAGTACAATGGGTGGTCACCTGATAAATGACCATAGTGGTCTGCAACATGCTGTGTTTCTTTCTTCTCCTAATACAAGCACCTTTTGCAAGCCAGTGGAGTGCCGCCTCTTCTTCTTTTCTTGGTTGGATAAATTTAAGAATTTATAGGAGAGGACAGATTTTTCAATGGGCAAACACTGACTAAATAGTTTATAAATTAAGATTGTAAAATGTAAGCAATTTTAATCATTTAAGGACACCTGAAGTGAGAGGGATATGGAGACGGACATATTTATTACCTTTTAAACAACACAGTGTCACAAAATGCATCTGCTGGCAAATTTCTTGAACTATTGATGATAGTAGTAAAAATGTTTCTGTACCGTGTTAGCCAAACAATATATGTAGGTAGAAAAAAAACAAAGTCTTGTAAAAGTAATACCTTTTAATGGCTAACTGATAAAGTTAAATAATGCAAGCTTTCTGGGATCTAGTCCCCTTCTTCAGGCATATTTCTAGATGTTAGCTGTAGTAAAACACTGATGCAGGGAAGCTGCATGAAGATAGAGTGAGACCTGCCCTTATATCTTGTGCACAAGCCAAATACAAATACCAAACTCACAGAAATATCATCAAATATCAGACCAATTTTCCTGTGAATCATCCAATGTTGTATACATGATACGCTGCATGAAATGCCCCTCAAGAGGAATCTATATAGGAGAAACAGGACAAAAACTGCGCACAAGAATTAACCATCACTGCTTTAAAATTAATGAGGGTAAAATGGACACACCAGTGGGCCAACACTTCTGTGAACCAGGACACAGCATGCAAGATCTAAAAGTACTTATTCTTAAAGAGAATCTGTATTGTTAAAATCGCTCAAAAGTAAGCATACCAGTGCGTTAGGGGACATCTCCTATTACCCTCTGTCCCAATTTCGCCGCTCCTCGCCGCATTAAAAGTGGTTAAAAACAGTTTTAAAAAGTTTGTTTGTAAACAAACAAAATGGCCACCAAAACAGGAAGTAGGTTGATGTACAGTATGTCCACACATAGAAAATACATCCATACATAAGCAGGCTGTATACAGCATTCCTTTTGAATCTCAAGAGATCATTTGTGTGTTTCTCTCCCCCATGCACTGAAGTTTCAGGCTGCTCTTTTCTTCCTGCAAACAGCTTTGCCCTTGTTTGTAATTCCTCAGTATGTGAAAGCCCAGCCAGCTCAGAGGACGATTTATCCAGCTGATTAGAGCAGCTTCTCTCTTCTCTCTTATCTAAATAACACACAGGCAGTGTGCATAGAGGGGCCAGGAAGAGTGAGTTCATAGCAGAACCACAACACTGAAGAACTTGGCAGCCTTCCAGACACAGGCCGACAAGTCTGACAGGGGAAAGATACATTGATTTATTACAGAGACTGTCATAGTAGAAAGTGCTACAGTTAGCCAGAACACATTAGAATAGCTTTTGGAACATGTAGAATGATAAAAAACAGGATGCAATTTTTGTTACGGAGTCTCTTTAAGGGTAACTTTAACAATGAACAAGCAAAAAAGATTTCTGAGTACAAATTTATGAAAATGTTCAAGACATTAACAGAAGGTTTAAATTGTGGAATGGGATTCATGACTCCTTATGTAACATGATTGACTTGGCTTCACTATCTTCAGAAACCTGCTAAATTTCATGTTTGCTTGCATAAGCTCACTGGCTACAGCCTGCTGATCACCTGACATCTAACTGCTAAACAGCAACCAGTACAACTGCCATCTTCATGCAGCTTCCCTGCATCAGTGTTTTACTACAGCTAACATCTAGAAATATGCCTGAAGAAGGGGACTAGATCCCAGAAATCTTGCATTATTTAACTTTATCAGTTAGCCATTAAAAGGTATTACTTTTAGAAGACTTTGTTTTTTTCTACCTACATATACTGAACTATTGATGAACTTCCTCCATTTCGCCAGCAGATGTCCTCTGTGTCCTCAGTGTTTGAAACTGCTTGAATTATTCTCTGCCACCAGCAGAGATCTCACTCACAAGAACTGTTATTGCAGATTTAATGAGGGCAGCTCTGTGATCACCTGGACTTTGTCATCTGACTTTCTTGCACACTATATAAGCTGCTTTAATAGACCACTCTGTGCTAGCTCATCAATGCCAGTTCCTGGTCCTGAGTCCTAGCCTTCCTATCTTGCTCAGCCTTGTATCTGCTCTTACCGTGTTTGACCTGTTTGCTGTATTTTGACTAACCCTTTGCCTAAGCGATTGTATCTTGATTGTTCCTTTGGTTTGACCCTGCATGTATGATGTTCCATTGCCTGCCGATTATATTCTGTTACTTTGCCTATGTATATAGTGTATATAATTCCTAAGTGCATATATCAGTCAGGTTCAGGGTCCGGTGTGCACACTATTGTTATGCTTGGGATACCTTTGCATATTATCCTATATGCAGGGGGCCCATAGCATATACAATCCCTGATAGGTTCTGCTACTGTGTCAGTTTCCAGTTGCACCATTGCTTATACTAATAGCCTGACGTTTGTATGATTCTCTGCATAAACTTAATGGTATTGTTTATGCGTCCTGGTTGTAGGATTCTCTGCATAAACTTAATGCTAATTGTTTAGGTGTCCTAATTGTATGATTCTCTGCATAAACTTAATGCTAATTGTTTATGCGTCCTAATTGTATGATTCTCTGCAGAAACTTAATGCTAATTGTTTGTGTAAGCTGTTTGACAGTTTAGTTGCATACTCTGTACATGAGCTTAATGTACAACATGTATGCTGTTTATCTTTTGAGTTTGTTTCCAATAATTCTTTATATTCATTCCTTTAATTCCAGTCTCAGTGTTTCTTGCATAGTGACAGAACAATCTTCCCTGTGATTCCCTTGCATTGCATACCAATGCATTAGAATCATGACACACAGATTGCCTGTCCTACTGAACTTCTGCCTCTAATACTTTTAGCCATAGATCCTGAACAAGCATGCAGATTAGATGTTTCTGAAAATATCTGACAAAATTAGCTGCATGGTTGTTTGAGGTGGCTTATTCAAACACTACTAATACTGGAATGATCAGCAGGACTGTCGGGCAACTGGTATTGGTTAAAAGGAGATACATATGGCAGGCTCCATATACTTCGCTTCTTGTTTCCTTTAAGTTACATTCAGTAAGGTTTCTCTTTAATAGTTGTCATAGTTAGCAAGTCTCAGTTACAATTGTAAAGAGAAGACTTTGAGATGTAGGTTTGTAGGGCCGAGTTGATACAAGAAAGTCCTGCTGATCCTCTGCCTCTAATACTTTTAGTCAAAGACCCCGAACAAGTATGCAGATCAGATGTTTCTGACCTGAAGTCTGACTGGATTAGCTGCATACTTGTCTTAGGTGTGATTCAGACAGAAAGTCTGAAGTAAATATGTCAGCCTCCATATGTTCTTCCCCTTGGTTTCCTTCTAAAGGTTTACGGGCAGCCATTGATGAATTTTTGTCCTTTTTTTTTTTTTGCCTTTCTCTGACTTTGTTTCTTTTTTATCTGCTTTTACCCACAGCAAGTGTGCAGCCAGTCAAGTGAGCATTACCTCAGAATATTTAATCTCCACATGCTTTAGATGTGGCTGACTGTACAGAGGCCATGTGAGCATTAACCTGTAAAGGTGGCCATAGATCAAGCGATTTGGTGTCTGATCAATTATCTGATTTAATAATTATCATCAAATCCAATGAAAATTAGTGCCGCAACAAGCATGTCTGGTCGATGATTTGACTGATTTTGAGCCAAAATGGGTGAAATGTATCGATCGGACATGCTGGGAAATCTTGAGCTGACATGGTCGATCGTGTGCAAGGTGGTAACAGCATGTGATATCATGAGCCACAAAGCCCCTGGCTGTAGTCCTTCCCAGATGTTATATGTAAAAAAAAATGATTTACCTGTTATGGGGCATGGCGCCAAGCTCGAAGATGACTGCTTGACTTTCCTCCCTCGTCACGCAGGAGCATTAATTGCTGATAAAAGTGAGCATGAGCCACATTTCTGCCACATCCTGACATACCTTGGGTATGTGAGATCCCCCCCCCCCAATCATGCATGAGTGCACTTAGGATCAGCTCAACCTTCGTTTGTAATACGTGATACAGTGGACACATGAGTACTCTGTAGTTATTAAGGATTAACTGTGACAATTTATGTTCCATTGTGTAACACTTGAACCCATCTCAGCAGGCTAAATTCGACAAACAGCAGACAGGGCACTGTTTCAGAGGATGCCGAGCAGAAGGTACCTATTTGCATATCTGGTGGGACTGCCTGAAAACCAAGAGTCTATAGACCATTGTTTACCAATGGATCTCTACCGCACTTGGGTTCTTCATACATAAGGACCCAGTGGAACTCTATTGGGGGGTGGGAATTGTCTTTTAAAGGCACAAGAGCATCTTACCTTTTACATTTTCACAGCAGTCAAACTTACCATAGCAGCATGCTGGAAGCAACCTTTTGCTTGAGCATTTTAAAACTAAATTAGGCCTCTTGTTTGAAAAAATAAGGGCTGTCATGGAAGTCAAGTTGGACTGATTTCAGACCATTTGTTTCCGTTTAGCGGACAACTACTAATGCATCCTTACAAGCCCAGAGACCTTGCTCCAAGAGAAATCCTTAGCCAAACCCTAGCAACCCAGTCTCTTATTATCTTGTGAATGTAGGCCTCCTCCACTCCCAAGACACCCTCTCCCCCTTCCCCCCCTTCTTTCTTTCCTTTCCCTATCTCTTTTTCTAACACCTCTAGATTACTCCTGCACCTTGAGTTTGATAATGTAGAACAAGGAAATAATCCTTTCAATAGAAAGTAATACATCTTAATTGATCTTTATGTAGCTGTATAAGTCTAATTCATAGCCATATGCTAGCTTACATGACCTGACAGTGGCATTAAGAAAACATCTCATTCATTAACTGTTATACTTCGATTGAGCTTAACCTATCCTACACCAGAAGATAGGTTGAGAAAGCAGGTTCAGTTTCTGTATCATCCTTAGTCTCCAGCCATGAGAGACCAAGTTAATGGGTGCAGGTGAGATGACACGATACGTGTATTTATTAAATAATTGCTAGTTTATGCCATTAAATATACCGTATTTTTCGGACTATAAGACGCTCCGGACTATAAGACGCACCCAAGTTTAGAACATAAAAATCATAGAAAGAAAAATATTATACTAAACCTGGTGCGTCCATGGTCCAGGAGCATCTTGTATATGTTCTGCCCCAATTATTGTCCCCCTTGTGCCTTCCTTGTACATCTTGTGTCCTCATTTCCTCTCGCATCCCCATGGCCTCATCTGCTGTTCCCCCCCTCTGGTGTTTGCAGTCCCCTGCCCGTCATTCTCTCTGGGGTACACTGTCCCCCCCTCTGGTGTCTGCTGCCCCCTGCCCATCATCCCCTCTGATGTCTGCTGTCCTCCACCTCTGGTGTCTGCAGTCCCCTGCCCATCATTCTCTCTGGGGTACACTGCCCACCCTCTGGTGTCTGCTGTTCCCTGCCCATCATTCCCTCTGGTGTCTGCTGCCCCCCCCCCTCTGGTGTCTGCTGCCCCCCCCCCCCCCCCCCGGTGTCTGCAGTCCCCTGCCCATCATTCTCTCTGGGGTACACTGCCCCCCCTCTGGTGTCTGCTGTTCCCTGCCCATCATTCCCTCTGGTGTCTGCTGCCCCCCCCCCTCTGGTGTCTGCTGTCCCCTGCCCATCATCCCCTCTGGTGTCTACTGTCCCCCCCCCCTCTGGTGTCTGCTGTCCCCTGCCCATCATTCCCTCTGGGGCACACTTTCCCCCCCCCCCTGGTGTCTGCTGTCCCCTGACCATCATCCCCTCTGGTGTTCGCTGCCCCCCCCCCCTTTGATATCCCTGTCCCCTGCCCATCATCCCCTGTGGTGTACACTGTCCCCCTCCTCCCTTTCTGGTATCGCTGTCACCCATCCCCGTGACCCCTCTGCTGTCATCTGTCCCTTTAAAATAGATGCAGAGAGCGCTGCAGATTACTAAGTACCGGTATATACACACCGAGGGAAGGGGCCACACATCTTCCGAGAGCGCTGCAGATTACAAAATATCGGTATATACACACCGAGGGAAGGGGCCACACATCTTCACATATCCCTCCTCCACTCCAGTGTCCTTTACCCCCCGATGGAGATCGCTGCAGGTTACCGGCAAGTTTTTTCAGAACACGGAAAGGAGCCACACAGCTTTGGAACGCAATGCCCAATCAGGCAGGGGGCACTGCGCAAGATGTCCAATCACAGACTTCCCAATAGTCTGGAGGGCGGGACAAAGGCTCTATCAGCCGGGCTGGTGATTGGGAGGAAGAAGTGAGCATAGAGGGCTGTGATTGGCTGTCTCGGGCAGCGCCCCCTGCCTGATTGGGCATTGCGTCCCGAAGCTGTGTGGCTCCCTCCCGTGTTCTGAAAAAACTTGCTGGTAACCTGCAGCGATCTCCAGGAGTGGAGGAGGGATATGTGAAGATGTGTGGCCCCTTCCCTCGGTGTGTATATACCGATACTTAGTAATCTGCAGCGCTCTCGGCATCTATGTTAAAGGGACAGATGACAGCAGAGGGGTCACGGGGATGGGTGACAGCGATACCAGAGAGGGGGGAGAGGGACAGTGTACACCAGAGGGGATGGGCAGGGGACAGGGATATCAAAGGGGGGAGGGACAGCAGACACCAGAGGGGACAAGAGGAAGGATCGCGGCAGTCACAAAATTTAGTATTCGGACTATAAGACGCACCAACTTTTCCCCCCCACCTTTGGGGGAGAAAAAGTGCGTCTTATAGTCCGAAAAATACGGTACTTCATATGTTCATCCTCATCATGCACTTTACAAGTGATTATTGGCTAACACTTTAATAGATAGAGGTGAACGTGCCTAGAGACATTATTAACCCTTTTAATGGTTTATTTGCAAGTGGTGTCACTTATAGATGCTAGTTGATGTACTGTTATTTGTTTCTTTATTCATTTTGTATCATTTCTGCATTTACGAATACACTGTTACGTGCCTGTTTATTTTTCCTTTCCCAAAATTCTTTTCACAACTGATTCCCAAAAGATTTCATGCTGAGATCGATCAGGATTACGCCTATGATGTGTGGGCAGCCAAAAGATTTTGCTCTGATAAGAGAGAGATCTGTCTCTTGGTCGAACTGCCCTTAGATCGCTAGATGTTTGGCCACCTTCAGTCCAATGACCTTTAATGACACACTCCCTCCAAAGGGCAGAAGCACATCTGCTAAAATGAAAATAGGGAGAAGATATGTTGACAAATAGTGGACTGTTAGAGGCTGCTAAAAAAGAACCTAATTCAACATGTTTAAATAATTATAGTTAGCTGCAAACTGAACTAGGAAGGTACATTTAATGGCAATACATTACAAAATAGTTTTATTTTCTAATGCAATTTCATTTGAAGGAACATGAAATTACGTTTAAAAGCATATGGATGCTCCAAATTCTGTCCAAAGGGAAAAACAAATGCAAAAATAAGAATCAGGAGCAAATATGTTGACAAACAGTGGGCTGTTGCCATGGCTGCATGAAAGCTTAACTCAGCATGTTTAGATAATTATCCCTAGCTGCCAGACAGAACTACCAGTAGGAAGGTAAGTTTGATAACATTAAATTACAAACAGTTTTATTAACAATGCAATCTATTTTGAAGAAAGCTGAATTACATATATAAGGATGCGGATGCTCCATATTCTATCTTCAGACAGTGCATTGCAGATCTGGTGTGGATTGGGAGCTTGAATTCTAACACACACAAGAACAGAACTTTTCTATTGATTGCCAATACCTCTGTGGCATGAACTTTTCCTGAAACCATTTGAAAGATTAGCATGGCATGCATGAAAACGTACTATTGATTCTTCACAGAGAATTGTACTGTACACCTAGCATATGCAATATTGATTAAAGCGTACTCAGCGATAACCTTTCATTTGATCATTCAAGGTAATTATTTTCTCACATACTTGCCTACAAGATAAGCTGACATCTATACACATGCCCTATGTTTCAATTAGCCTGACTGTAATTGCTTACATATATATACTTATGTTCCAACCTGAATTTTAAAGAAATAATGATTTTGAGTTTAAGTGGAAGGTCTTACTCGGAGTTCAACGACTTAGGATATTTTTTTTACACTACAAACTGACTTTTTTCTTAATAGCATTTTGCTATCATTTTCAGGTATTTTTGTTAAAGAACTTTAAGTGATACAGTGTCAGAAATGTTTTTTAGATGTAGATGTTGTTAGGTTGGCACTGCAACAGACGAGAGGTTTCTTGAGCAGGGAGCTGGCAGAACCCACAATGCTTCACACACTATATGGCTGTGACTGCGTGCTCTGATCAAAAGCTATAGAAATATGCTGCACAGGAGAAGGAGAGAGAGGAGAGGATTGTTGACTGCCTAGGCTTACAGTGCCCAGCACCCACCTTCACCCACACTGCCGCCCAGATTGGTATGTTGCATGTTTACACAAATGTGTTTTTTATGCTTGTTACTTTGTCACACTCTGGAATAAACAGTTGACTGCAGTGTCAGTCTCCTCTCCTCTCTCTCCTTCTCCAATGTCAGAAATGTGCCTGGAAAGGTAAAGGCCTGCACAGATATGCTGCATATCAATAAGAGCTTCTATTTTTTTTTTTAAGTGGTCTACAAATCTTTAAATTCATCTTGAAGTCTGTGAGTTGAGAATTCTGGCACAGAAAGTGAAAATGTGTGTTGTCTCAGCACTTTCCTTCCTCAGTGTAATGGCAGAATAAGTAATGAAAGCTGATAAAGGAGGTAGTTACTTTTAAAGGGAATCACAAGTATGGAGTAACACATTGCACATCATTAAAAAAAAGAATTATAGTATGCATCATTAAAAATAACAAACAAATGTCATCAAGCTCTAAACATAGACCTAGTCCTTCTTCTTCAGAGCAATATAATTACATATGGATTTGTAAGAAACTAACAGTGAGGAGTAATGGGTGTAACTGAATACTAGTATTGTCAACTCGGGCACTTGTGATGGTTTTGTAGCAGTACCCAGAAAGGCTAACCACTTGACCACCCAAAAAGCAGAATCAGGATTAATGAGTGAATAGTTAGATTTGACAAGTCCTTTGGTTATCATTTCTAGAAGAGCCAACTTGTTTCATAAACTGTGTTCACTTCCTCAGAGGTTCAGAAGTTCCCTTATGAAGGATAGCAGAAGGTAACAACATCTAAAGACAGATCTAATAAACAGCAGAAAAGATACATGAAAAGTGGCTCAGAATGAACACATTGCCACATAAAAACACATCTAAATTTAAAGGGAATCTAAAGTGAGATAATGATTTGTACATGTAATACAGATAAGAAATAGAACATTAGTAGCACAGATATGAGTCTCTTATTGTTCCCAATTGTTATCTATGCAAAAGAGCTTCTCTGAGCTATCTGACCATGTTTGGTCGGTTACAGTGCTGTTTTCTGAAGCACTTATCTCAACCTGTCTCTCACTTTTTTTATTGCTTTACTGCAGGAAAGTTCAAAGGGTCATTAGCTCTGCTGTTTCATAGTTTACAATACAGAGTGTAGTTTGTAAACTGCAAATATTAGAGAATGATGCACTGTTATAAAACAAAAAGCTATATAGTTGAGGCTAAGTTCACAGTGGGACGTTAAAGTCGCGTGTTAAAACAGCATTTAACGCAGAATAACTCACTGCAATAAAAAATCAATGCTCTGTTCACAGTGCACACGTTGCGTTGGTGTCTAACGCTGCACGTTAAGTAAAAGTACTGCATGCAGTGCGTTATACACGTTATTAGCTGCGTTGGACTGTTTGCACATGCTCAGTAATGATTTGGAAGCCTGTATTTTTTACTGTATCTGCTGTATGCGGCGGTAACGCTGCGTTGCCACTTTTTGGGCGCGTTGCGTTGTAAGCTTGTGGTGCGACTTTAACGTGGCATCAAAACGCAACGTCCCACTGTGAATCTAGCCTCAAACAAAAAACATGAGACTCTTTTCTTTGCTACTAATGGTCTATTAATTATTTGTACTACACATACAATTAATTATATCAGACTTAAGCCTTGTATGAACTGAAATGTTATGCCAATGGAGAGATGCATGATGGTAATTATTGACACTGAAGATGACAGAAGGTTAGGAAGAGGTTTATGTTAAGGTGGAGAGGTCTGGGTTATGCATCAGGAAGGGGTGAGCATTAAGTGCTAAGTTCAGGGATGAGTATGGCATCAGGAAGAGGGTGTGTCAAATGAAATGTTAGTGTTATGGGGTAACTGTTGCAGGAGAAGGTCAAGACAATTCTCTGCTTGCATGGCTTAAAGGCAGTGAGCACACTTATTAGAATCACATGCGTTTTGCCACAGAGCAGAAAATGCATGCAAATATTTATAATGTAAAGATAGGTTTACAGTGGGTGTTGTGTTCCCTGTACCAGCAGAAATGCAACAGAATGGAAAAATCATTGCTGCATATTATCCACTCATTGCATTGCATGTAGTGAAGCATACAGTGAATGAAAAGTATGCTTCACTGCACTATATGTGTTACAATACATCCGGAACGACGCACCACAATGCCCCACTGCCAGTGCCAACAGAGCCTAAGGGCCCTTTTACACTTAGTGTGTTTTAATGCGTTCTGTTGCGTTTTAATGCATTTTTAACTTTCCATAGCAGTGCATTGTGAAAAAGCTTTTGGCACCTGCAAAAAAAGCATGCAGCATGTTTGTTTGCGGATGCAAAAACGCAATGAAATGCAATGCAATGGAATGCATTAAAATGCTTCCAGTATAAATATATAACATTATTTCTCCTGGGGGGAGGTGGAGGATGCCCTCTAAGAAGTTGGCTTCAGCCAGCAAGAAATCCAGAACCTGCCCTGGTACTGTGTTTTTCCAGATACAGTTGCAGCATTTAGTAAAAAAATGTATACTAATAAGCTATTGATTTTCAGAATAGCTATACTGAATGCCGTATTCTGTTCTGTTTCTGAGTTTAGAGGAATACTTTAATAGTTTCCTATATTCTAGAAAGCAAAGTTGGTTCTGCCCACTCTACTAAAGCAATGCATCATGAGACTTGCATTGTTAACATGTGGAATCAATAACTTGAAATGTTCATCTGTTTTAATAAAGGCAATTCTGCACTTTTCATTCTAGATATTCCTGATAAGTAGTTAAATAGCATTTTTTGCCTGTTCAGTAGAATACCTATTAGTGCAAATTACTTCATGTTCACAGTTTTCTGTTAGCACCTTATTAATACAATACAATTTCCTCTTGGAATAGTACTATGTAAATAGCTAGCTTAAACCATTTGAAAATGTTTTCTGAAAGCAATTTGCAGTGTTCTCTATTACAAAGCCACGGCAGGCTAGAAATAGTGTTGGGCGAACAGTGTTCGCCACTGTTCGGGTTCTGCAGAACATCACCCTGTTCGGGTGATGTTCGAGTTCGGCCGAACACCTGACGGTGCTCGGCCAAACCGTTCGGCCATATGGCCGAACTAAGAGCGCATGGCCGAACGTTCCCCGAACGTTCGGCTAGCGCTGTGATTGGCCGAACGGGTCACGTGGTTCGGACCCGAACGCGCTCTGATTGGCCGAACGGTCACGTGGTTCGGGTAAATAAATACCCGAACCACGTCATATCTCCGCCATTTGTCTGTGGGTTTAGCTTTGGGTAGGCAGGCAGGGTAGTTCGCGCTCCAGCCACGCTAGCCAGGGTCCCCCCTGTCATTGTGTCACTGCTGGGAACAGTAGTACACCGCTTGCTCAGCCACACTATATAGCATTCTGTTTACTGCCACTCTGTGTACCTCGCTCAGCCACACTATATAGCATTCTGTTTACTGCCACTCTGTGTCTGCTGGGAATAGTAGTACACCGCTTGCTCAGCCACACTATATAGCATTCTGTTTACTGCCACTCTGTGTACCTCGCTCAGCCACACTATATAGCATTCTGTTTACTGCCACTCTGTGTCTGCTGGGAATAGTGGTACACCGCTCGCTCAGCCACACTATATAGCATTCTGTTCACTGTTCTGTGTCTGCTTGGAATAGTGGTACACCGCTCGCTCAGCCACACTATATAGCATTCTGTTTACTGTTCTGTGTCTGCTGGGAATAGTGGTACACCGCTCGCTCAGCCACACTATATAGCATTCTGTTTACTGTTCTGTGTCTGCTGGGAATAGTGGTACACCGCTCGCTCAGCCACACTATATAGCATTCTGTGCACTGTTCTGTGTCTGCTGGGAATAGTGGTACACCGCTCGCTCAGCCACACTATATAGCATTCTGTTCACTGTTCTGTGTCTGCTGGGAATAGTGGTACACCGCTCGCTCAGCCACACTATATAGCATTCTGTTTACTGTTCTGTGTCTGCTGGGAATAGTGGTACACCGCTCGCTCATCCACACTATATAGCATTCTGTTCACTGTTCTGTGTCTGCTGGGAATAGTGGTACACCGCCCGCTCAGCCACACTATATAGCATTCTGTTCACTGTTCTGTGTCTGCTGGGAATAGTGGTACACCGCTCGCTCAGCCACACTATATAGCATTCTGTTCACTGTTCTGTGTCTGCTGGGAACAGTAGTACACCGCTCGCTCAGCCAGAGTATATAGCATTGTGTTTACTGCCACTCTGTGTACACCGCTCAGCCAGACTATATACCATTGTTTACTGACACTCTGTGTACACCGCTCAGCCAGACTATATACCATTGTTTACTGACACTCTGTGTACACCGCTCAGCCAGACTATATACCATTGTTTACTGCCACTCTGATTCTGCTGGGAACAGTAGTACACCGCTCGCTCAGCCAGACTATATAGCATTGTGTTTACTGCCACTCTGTGTACACCGCTCAGCCAGACTATATACCATTGTTTACTGACACTCTGTGTACACCGCTCAGCCAGACTATATACCATTGTTTACTGAAACTCTGTGTACACCGCTCAGCCAGACTATATACCATTGTTTACTGCCACTCTGATTCTGCTGGGAACAGTAGTACACCGCTCGCTCAGCCAGACTATATACCATTGTTTACTGACACTATATAGCAGACTATATAGCATTGTGTGTACACCGCTCAGCCAGACTATATACCATTGTTTACTGACACTCTGTGTACACCGCTCAGCCAGACTATATACCATTGTTTACTGCCACTCTGATTCTGCTGGGAACAGTAGTACACCGCTCGCTCAGCCAGACTATATACCATTGTTTACTGACACTCTGTGTACACCGCTCAGCCAGACTATATACCATTGTTTACTGCCACTCTGATTCTGCTGGGAACAGTAGTACACCGCTCGCTCAGCCAGACTATATACCATTGTTTACTGACACTATATAGCAGACTATATAGCATTGTGTGTACACCGCTCAGCCAGACTATATACCATTGTTTACTGCCACTCTGATTCTGCTGGGAACAGTAGTACACCGCTCGCTCAGCCAGACTATATAGCATTGTGTTTACTGCCACTCTGTGTACACCGCTCAGCCACACTATATAGCATTGCGTACTCTGCCAGTCAGTGTGTATATTGCTGGGATCAGTAATACTCCACTCACCGTCAACCACTATATGAGCTCAACATGAGTTCCCCAGAGACCTCCGCTGTGAGCAGCACTCCCAACAACAGCAACAGCCAACGCCCCACGCAAGCTATAACATCCACCCCAGCAGCCAGTGGTCAGCAGCAGCCCTCCCCGGAGGAGAACGTTGTGTCCATCAGTCCGTCGCCAGAGCGATTAATGAGGGCTGCCATTGAGGAGATGATGGGGCCTGATGTGGAGGAGGAGGTCTGGCTCAGGCCAGCATCCCAAGTTAATGTTGAGGACGATGAGGGGTCTGTGTCTGGGGATGTTGGGGTGGCAGAGGTGGTGGGTGGGTCAGACTCAGGAGAAGAGTTGTATGATGAGGATGATGATCGGGACCATCTGTATGTGCCTCAGAGTCCGACCCCGGAAAACATGTTGTATCGTGTGTTTAGGTACTAAAATCTGCGTTCCCTCCCAGTAGTGTTGGGCGAACAGTGTTTGCCACTGTTCGGGTTCTGCAGAACATCACCCTGTTCGGGGTGACTATATAGCAGACTATATAGCATTGTGTTTAATGCCACTCTGTGTACACGGCTCAGCCACACTATATAGCATTGTGTTTACTTCCACTCTGTGTCTGCTGGGAACAGTAGTACACCGCTCACCCGCCACTGTATAGCATTGTGCTCTGTGTCACTGCTGACAATAGTGGTACACCGCTCACCCACCACTGTATAGCATTTCTGTACTGCCACTGTACTGCTGCCAGTCAGCGTGTACTTTAAGGATAAGTGAAATGAGGAAGAAATCCGGTGAAAGAGGGAGGGGCAAGGGAAGAGGTGTTTCCCCTGACGGTTCACGTACAGGCCACAGGGGAGCACCCAAGAAAACCCACTCAATACTGCCCATGTTGTCCAGGACAACAACCCTCACAGATCCAAAAGAACAGGACCAGATAATTACTTGGATGACCTCTCAAGCGTCCAGCAGTGGGTTAAGCAGCACCAGCACATCACGCACGAGGTCCGAGTCCTCAGCCAGTTAAAGTCTGGGCTTTCTTTGAAGACTGCACTGAGGATGTTACCATGGCGATTTGCAAGGTGTGCAAGACCCGCCTGAGCAGGGGGAAAAGTATTAACAACCTCTCCACCACCAGCATGAGCCGCCACATTCTATCCAAACATCCCACTCTGTGGGCAAACGCGGCAGGACAGGGTACCACCAGCAACACTGCCTCCCTTGGGTTCACCAGACTCACCACCAGACCCGCCTCAGCAGCAGCAGTAGCCCAGCCATTGCGTGGTTCACAACATTCACAAACATCAGACGATGCTGACACTGTCACTTTCCGGACTAGTGCTCTTGAGGTCTCCCAGTGTTCATCAAACACAACAACCAACAGCCCTTCGGTGTGCAGCGCTACGGTTGAGTTGTCTGTCTCTGAGATGTTTGAGCACAAGAGGAAATTGCCAGCAAATGACCCCCGGGCCGTGGCAGTAACAGCCAGCCAGCATAGCCAAGCTTCTGGCCTGCGAAATGCTGCCATATCGAGTGGTGGAGACAAACAGCTTCAAGGGCATGATGTCAGTGGCCATCCCACGTTACGTTGTTCCCAGCCGCTACCACTTTGCGCGCTCTGCAGTGCCTGAGTTGCATGAGCACGTGGTCAGCTAAATAACCCGAAGCTTGAAGAATGCCGTTGCCTGCAAGGTTCACCTCACCACTGACACCTGGACGAGTGCGTTCGGCCAGGGTCGATACATCTCCCTTACCGCGCACTGGGTGAACCTTGTGGAGCCTGGCAGCGATTCCTCACCTGCTACGGCGCGGGTGTTGCCCACGCCGCAAACAGCTGGATAACAACAGCAGCACCTACCTCTCTGACTCCTTCTCCTCCAACGCATCTCAAAGCTGTACCTCATCCGGAAATGCTAACCCAGCACCAGCAGCAGTAGGATCGTGGAAGCAGTGCAGCACAGCTGTTGGCATGCGTCAGCAAGCGTTGCTGAAGCTGATCTGCCTTGGGGATAAGCAGCACACAGGGGAGGAAATTTGGAGGGGAATAAAGGAACAGACGGATTTGTGGCTGGCACCGCTGGACCTGAAACCGGGCATGAAGCTAGACACCTGGCACGAACTGGCAATGTACGCAATAGAGGTGCTGGCTTGCCCGGCAGCCAGCGTTATGTCGGAACGCTGTTTCAGTGCTGCCGGAGGCATCATCACAGATCGGCGTATCCGCCTCTCCACAGAAAATGCAGACCGTCTGACTCAAATTAAAATGAATCAATCCTGGATTGGAAACGACTACGCAACACTCCTGGACCCCAACCAAGTAACATGACCGATGAACATCTGGGATGGTTTAGCGTTTCCGGTCCCTGTTTATTGAACCTCTCATCTGTATTACATTTATGACTGCATGGCGGCAAAAAGCATTGCTGCTATATCCGCACGCTTTTTGTCCTCATGCAAGGCCTGGGTTGTTGTGTCTCACAAAGCGTGGCCTTCTCCTCCTGCGCCTCCTCCTGTTCCATCACGTGTGCTGCTGCTGCTGCTGCTGCTGCTGGGTTACCGTTGCCGCGTGGTCCCTGTTTATGGAACCTCTTATCTTTATTACATTTATGACTACATGGCGGTACAAAGCATGCTATCCGCACGCTTTTTGTCCTCATGCAAGGCCTGGGTTGTTGTGTCTCACAAAGCGTGGCCTTCTCCTCCTGCGCCTCCTCCTGTTCCATCACGTGTGCTGCTGCTGCTGCTGCTGCTGGGTTAGCGTTGCCGGTCCCTGTTTATGGAACCTCTTATCTTTATTACATTTATGACTACATGGCGGTACAAAGCATGCTATCCGCACGCTTTTTGTCCTCATGCAAGGCCTGGGTTGTTGTGTCTCACAAAGCGTGGCCTTCTCCTCCTGCGCCTCCTCCTGTTCCATCACGTGTGCTGCTGCTGCTGCTGCTGCTGGGTTAGCGTTGCCGCGTGGTCCCTGTTTATTGAACCTCTTATCTTTATTACATTTATGACTACATGGCGGTACAAAGCATGCTCTCCGCACGCTTTTTGTCCTCATGCAAGGCCTGGGTTGTTGTGTCTCACAAAGCGTGGCCTTCTCCTCCTGCGCCTCCTCCTGTTCCATCACGTGTGCTGCTGCTGGGTTAGCGTTGCCGCGTGGTCCCTGTTTATTGAACCACTTATCTTTATTACATTTATGACTGCATGGTGGTACAAAGCATGCTATCCGCACGCTTCTTGTCCTCATGCAAGGCCTGGGTTGTTGTGTCTCAAAGCGTGGCCTTCTCCTCCTGCGCCACCCTCCTCCTGTTCCATCACGTGTGCTGCTGCTGGGTTAGCATTACCGGTCCCTTTTCCTGGAACCTCTTATATGTATTACATTTATGACTGCATGCCGACAAAAAGCATGTTACCTGTGCAAAGAAAACAGACATTTCCCGCATTTAAAAGACAGTTTTCCCTTTGAAACTTTAAAATCGATTTTCTCAAAAACTATAAGCTCTTTTTGCTAAATTTTTTTTTCCTCTTGTACCCACTCCCAAGGTGCACATACCCTGTAAATTTGGGGTATGTAGCATGTAAGGAGGCTTTACAAAGCACAAAAGTTCGGGTCCCCATTGACTTCCATTATGTTCGGAGTTCGGGTCGAACACCCGAACATCGCGGACATGTTCGGCCTGTTCGGCCCGAACCCGAACATCTAGATGTTCGCCCAACACTAGCTAGAAATACTGTAATTTCATTAAAACGTGTGGCTGAAAAATGATTGTGAACATCTTCAGCAAGTTAGTTTGTCATCCGTCACTTTAATGCACCTTGCTAAATCAGTTCCTCTTCATGTATAATTATATGTTGTGCTATGAAACTACCATTTTCACTAATCTTATTATTACCATGGATGGGTTTAGATTGCAGTGTAATTGTACTTTATATCACATTCCCTGTGATAATAAAGATTAGTAAATGACAATATTTTCCCCTAAACCATTCTCCTTGACTGAACCCTTTGATATTGGTATTGAGAGCACATAAGTATTAACCTTGTATTCCCTTTGAAGTTCCTTAGATCATTTCACAGGCTTCTGGTGAGCTGACATGTCTCTTTTCCATATGCATTTGTGGAGCATTGTAATTTTTACATGAAGAAAAGTACAATGAGCTATAATGCATGAAAATACTGAGGCTCAAAAAAAGACCATCCATCTTCATCCATTAGAAGTGGATGATGTAGTAGAATGGCAACATTATGAATACTGTCCTAAAGAAAATATTTCCATATTTTATGATACACAATTTCTATATGTCCATTTTTATGTATACAAATAATCTGGGAGGGGTCGCAGTGTCCATTTTTTTTCGTATACAAATAATCGGGGTACAGTACAATATTCTGGTATGTAAGAGATGAGCACACATTTCGTATAATCACAATTGGGCATTGTCATTTGCAATTACAATGCAAAATCGTAATGCAAAGTTTCGGGTAAAACCGTCATTAATTTTGCTTGTAAATGTAATCAGGAACCGTAATTTCGCCTTTTTGCATTATTTTCACGCAATTTCGTGCCGACTTTAGTGCTTCATTTTTCAAAAAGGCCTTGCAGTTTTTGAGATAATGAAAAAGAAAAATGGTTTTAAAACTGACATTTTTTCTGAGTTTAAAAATCCTTTTCCTTTGCACTTTTAAAATCAATTTTCTCAAAAACTACAAAGTCTTTTTGATTTATTTTTTTTATTTTTGCCTTGTTACCACCCTTCCCTCAACATGCATGGCAATTTGGGTGATGATTGCATGTATGGGGACTTTGCTATTAACCACTTAAGTTAGCATAAAATTGCACAAAAATTACGTTAACTTATGAATGGATTACATGAAATCAATTGACTGTCCAAATTGTAATTATTTATGCCCGTAATTGCGAAAATCTACGTGGAATTTTGCTTAATCCTAATGAGCAGATTACGATCATCACTAGTCAGAAATTCCAGTTCCTAGGCAGAAATTATGAACTATTGATTTATATGATTAATTGTATGTTTTCTGCTTTCCTTTATTAACAATTTCAGCCCGCTGGGATTTTTCACCTTATGCATCAGAGCAATTTTCACCTCCCATTCATTCGTTAATAACTTTATCACTACTAAACACAATTTATTGATCTATATCTTGTTTTTTCTGCCACTAATTAGGCTTTCTTTGGGTGGTACATTTTGCTAAGAATTTTTTTTTTATAAATGCATTTTAACAGGATTAATAAGAAAAAAAATGGAAAAAATTCATTATTTTTCTTTTTACGTCCATTATAGCTTTAAAATAATCCACGCTACCATGATAAAAACCCATGTATTTTATTTGCCCATTTAAATTTTGGCCCTATCACAATGTATGGCGCCAATATTTTATTTGGAAATAAAGGTGAATTTTTTTCCGTTTTGTGTCCATCACTATTTACAAGCTTATAATTTAAAAAATGTTCATAGTATACCCCCTTCACATGCATTTATTAAAAAAGGTCAGACCCTTAGGTAACTATTTATGTTTTTTTTTTTTAATTGTAATTTTTTTTTTCCATTAAAATTTTATTTGGGAAATATCTTGGTGTGGGAAATAAACAGTTAATTTTTAATGTTATTATATGTGTAAAATGTAATGTAAATTGTATGTAGATGTAGTTTTACTATTTATATATACCTTGAGTTTATTTTTTCTCCTTGTGCTTCTCGATTACTGGAAGCACTAGGAGGATGGGGAAACTTTTTTTTGCAGATGTGATGATCCGCTCAGCTGGCTGCACAGGCAGACAGCTGTTTGTCCATTCCTCTAGTCTGTGGGCTGCAGGTCTCTGGAACAGAGACCTGTCTTTCCATTGCACGTTTCTGGTCTGTTCTCTTGCTGGGGAATTTGCATACATTCGTTATGCAAATCCCTTACCTGCCTTCTTTGATGACTGGCACTATAAGAGCTTTATGTTTTCCAGAAGGCTTTGCTGGTCATTTCCCTTCCATGGTCTGTTCCTGATGGACACTGCTGGAGTGTCAGCCATTGCTATCTAGTATAGTTAATTCCTGGGGGTTGCTTTAGGCTCCCCTTCTAGCCCAGTCAGGTTGTACTAT
This sequence comes from Hyperolius riggenbachi, assembly GCF_040937935.1. Classification (NCBI taxonomy): domain Eukaryota; kingdom Metazoa; phylum Chordata; class Amphibia; order Anura; family Hyperoliidae; genus Hyperolius; species Hyperolius riggenbachi. The sequence continues at coordinate 135,707,740 of NC_090652.1, read as the reverse complement.
CTGTTTGTTTGTTCTGTTGCCATTGTCCTGTCCCAACGGTGGTCGACAGGAAATGGTTCTGATCTCTGTTCTTGGAGTATAGCTGGTGCAGCGGTTGCTACCAGCTATCTTTTCTGATCTGTCTCTTTGGATCGCGCTAGCCACTTTTCGCTAGCGCTGTGGATCCTTCTGTTCTGTCTCCTGGGATCGCGCTAGCCACTTTTCGCTAGCGCTGTGGATCCTTCTGTTCTGTCTCCTGGGATTGCGCTAGCCACTTTTCGCTAGCGCTGTGGATCCTTCTGTTCTGTCTCCTGGGATCGCGCTAGCCACTTTCCGCTAGTGCTGTGGATCCTATCTCTCGCTTGTCCCTGTTTTCGTGTGTCTGTCTTGTCTGCTACGCTTGCTGGAGGCTCAGTGAGGTAACCGTTAAGCAAGCGCTCACATCCTCTGTTTCATGTTTGTCTGTTAATGGTTAGTTAG